>NW_026045296.1:0-61599 GCF_943734845.2 Anopheles funestus | reverse complement strand
GAAAAAGTTAGGTTTTTTGGTAAAAGTTTGGTTTTTTCGAAAAAGTTAGGTTTTGGTATAAGTTAGGTTTTTTCGAAAAAGTTAGTTTTGGTAAAAGTTAGGTTTTTTCGAAAAAGTTAGGTTTTTTCGAAAAAGTTAGTTTTGGTATAAGTTAGGTTTTTTAGAAAAAGTTAGTTTTGGTATAAGTTAGGTTTTTAAGAAAAAGTTAGTTTTTTATAAGTTAGGTTTTTTCGAAAAAGTTAGTTTTGGTATAAGTTAGGTTTTTTAGAAAAAGTTAGGTTTTTTAGAAAAAGTTAGTTTTGGTATAAGTTAGGTTTTTTCGAAAAAGTTAGTTTTGGTATAAGTTAGGTTTTTAAGAAAAAGTTAGTGTTGGTATAAGTTAGGTTTTTTAGAAAAAACTAGTTTTGGTATAAGTTAGGTTTTTTCGAAAAAGTTAGGTTTTTTCGAAAAAGTTAGTTTTGGTATAAGTTAGGTTTTTAAGAAAAAGTTAGTTTTGGTATAAGTTAGGTTTTTTCGAAAAAGTTAGTTTTGGTATAAGTTAGGTTTTTAAGAAAAAGTTAGATTTTTAAGAAAAAGTTAGGTTTTTAAGAAAAAGTTAGTTTTGGTATAAGTTAGGTTTTTGAGAAAAAGTTAGTTTTTTTATAATAAGTTAGTTTTGGTAAAAGTTAGGTTTTTTAGAAAAAGTTAGGTTTTTTCGAAAAAGTTAGTTTTGGTATAAGTTAGGTTTTCTTAGAAAAAGTTAGTTTTGGTATAAGTTAGGTTTTTTCGAAAAAGTTAGTTTTGGTAAAAGTTAGGTTTTTTCGAAAAAGTAAGGTTTTTTAGAAAAAGTTAGTTTTGGTATAAGTTAGGTTTTTTCGAAAAAGTTAGTTTTGGTATAATTTTAGTTTTTTAGAAAAAGTTAGTTTTGGTAAAAGTTAGGTTTTTGAGAAAAAGTTAGGTTTTTTAGAAAAAGTTAGGTTTTTAAGTAAAAGTTAATTTTGGTATAAGTTAGGTTTTTGAGAAAAAGTTAGGTTTTTTAGAAAAAGTTAGTTTTGGTAAAAGTTAGGTTTTTTCGAAAAAGTTAGTTTTGGTATAAGTTAGGTTTTTTCGAAAAAGTTAGTTTTGGTATAAGTAAGGTTTTTTAGAAAAAGTTAGTTTTGGTATAAGTTAGGTTTTTTAGAAAAAGTGAGTTTTGGTATAAGTTAGGTTTTTTCGAAAAAGTTAGTTTTTTTATAAGTTAGGTTTTTTCGAAAAAGTTAGTTTTGGTATGAGTTAGGTTTTTTCGAAAAAGTTAGTTTTGGTATAAGTTAGGTTTTTTCGAAAAAGTTAGTATTGGTATAAGTTAGGTTTTTTAGAAAAAGTTAGTTTTGGTATAAGTTAGGTTTTTTAGAAAAAGTTAGTTTTGGTATAAGTTAGGTTTTTTAGAAAAAGTTAGTTTTGGTATAAGTTAGGTTTTTATGAAAAAGTTAGGGTTTTTTAGAATAAGTTAGTTTTGGTAAAAGTTAGGTTTTTTTCGAAAAAGTTAGTTTTGGTATAAGTTAGGTTTTTGAGAAAAAGTTAGTTTTGGTATAAGTTAGGTTTTTTAGAAAAAGTTAGTTTTGGTATAAGTTAGGTTTTTAAGAAAAAGTTAATTTTGGTATAAGTTAGGTTTTTTAGAAAAAGTTAGTTTTGGTAAAAGTTAGGTTTTTTCGAAAAAGTAAGGTTTTTTTAGAAAAAGTTAGTTTTGGTATAAGTTAGGTTTTTTCGAAAAAGTTAGTTTTTTTATAAGTTAGGTTTTTTCGAAAAAGTTAGTTTTGGTAAAAGTTAGGTTTTTTCGAAAAAGTTAGGTTTTTTAGAAAAAGTTAGGTTTTTAAGAAAACGTTAATTTTGGTATAAGTTAGGTTTTTGAGAAAAAGTTAGGTTTTTTAGAAAAAGTTAGTTTTGGTATAAGTTAGGTTTTTTCGAAAAAGTTAGTTTTTTTATAATTTAGGTTTTTTCGAAAAAGTTAGTTTTGGTATGAGTTGGGTTTTTTCGAAAAAGTTAGTTTTGGTATAAGTTAGGTTTTTTCGAAAAAGTTAGTATTGGTATAAGTTAGGTTTTTTCGAAAAAGTTAGTTTTGGTATAAGTTAGGTTTTTTAGAAAAAGTTAGTTTTGGTATAAGTTAGGTTTTTTAGAAAAAGTTAGTTTTGGTATAAGTTAGGTTTTTATGAAAAAGTTAGGTTTTTTTCGAAAAAGTTAGTTTTGGTAAAAGTTAGGTTTTTTCGAAAAAGTAAGGTTTTTTAGAAAAAGTTAGTTTTGGTAAAAGTTAGATTTTTTCGAAAAAGTAAGTTTTGGTAAAAGTTAGGTTTTTTCGAAAAAGTTAGGTTTTTTCGAAAAAGTTAGGTTTTTTCGAAAAAGTTAGTTTTGGTATAAGTTAGGTTTTTTAGAAAAAGTTAGTTTTGGTATAAGTTAGGTTTTTTAGAAAAAGTTAGGTTTTTTGGTAAAAGTTTGGTTTTTTCGAAAAAGTTAGTTTTGGTATAAGTTAGGTTTTTTCGAAAAAGTTAGTTTTGGTAAAAGTTAGGTTTTTTCGAAAAAGTTAGGTTTTTTCGAAAAAGTTAGTTTTGGTATAAGTTAGGTTTTCTTAGAAAAAGTTAGTTTTGGTAAAAGTTAGGTTTTTAAGAAAAAGTTAGTTTTGGTATAAGTTAGGTTTTTATGAAAAAGTTAGGTTTTTAAGAAAAAGTTAGGTTTTTAAGAAAAAGTTAGTTTTGGTATAAGTTAGGTTTTTGAGAAAAAGTTAGTTTTTTTATAATAAGTTAGTTTAGTTAGTTAGTATAATAAGTTAGGTAAAAGTTAGGTTTTTTAGAAAAAGTTAGGTTTTTTCGAAAAAGTTAGTTTTGGTATAAGTTAGGTTTTCTTAGAAAAAGTTAGTTTTGGTATAAGTTAGGTTTTTTCGAAAAAGTTAGTTTTGGTAAAAGTTAGGTTTTTTCGAAAAAGTAAGGTTTTTTAGAAAAAGTTAGTTTTGGTATAAGTTAGGTTTTTTCGAAAAAGTTAGTTTTGGTATAATTTTAGTTTTTTAGAAAAAGTTAGTTTTGGTAAAAGTTAGGTTTTTTCGAAAAAGTTAGGTTTTTTAGAAAAAGTTAGGTTTTTAAGAAAAAGTTAATTTTGGTATAAGTTAGGTTTTTGAGAAAAAGTTAGGTTTTTTAGAAAAAGTTAGTTTTGGTAAAAGTTAGGTTTTTTCGAAAAAGTTAGTTTTGGTATAAGTTAGGTTTTTTCGAAAAAGTTAGTTTTGGTATAAGTAAGGTTTTTTAGAAAAAGTTAGTTTTGGTATAAGTTAGGTTTTTTAGAAAAAGTGAGTTTTGGTATAAGTTAGGTTTTTTCGAAAAAGTTAGTTTTTTTATAAGTTAGGTTTTTTCGAAAAAGTTAGTTTTGGTATGAGTTAGGTTTTTTCGAAAAAGTTAGTTTTGGTATAAGTTAGGTTTTTTCGAAAAAGTTAGTATTGGTATAAGTTAGGTTTTTTAGAAAAAGTTAGTTTTGGTATAAGTTAGGTTTTTTAGAAAAAGTTAGTTTTGGTATAAGTTAGGTTTTTTAGAAAAAGTTAGTTTTGGTATAAGTTAGGTTTTTATGAAAAAGTTAGGTTTTTTCGAAAAAGTTAGTTTTGGTAAAAGTTAGGTTTTTTCGAAAAAGTTAGTTTTGGTATAAGTTAGGTTTTTTCGAAAAAGTTAGTTTTGGTATAAGTTAGGTTTTTTAGAAAAAGTTAGTTTTGGTATAAGTTAGGTTTTTAAGAAAAAGTTAATTTTGGTATAAGTTAGGTTTTTTAGAAAAAGTTAGTTTTGGTAAAAGTTAGGTTTTTTCGAAAAAGTAAGGTTTTTTAGAAAAAGTTAGTTTTGGTATAAGTTAGGTTTTTTCGAAAAAGTTAGTTTTTTTATAAGTTAGGTTTTTTCGAAAAAGTTAGTTTTGGTAAAAGTTAGGTTTTTTCGAAAAAGTTAGGTTTTTTAGAAAAAGTTAGGTTTTTAAGAAAACGTTAATTTTGGTATAAGTTAGGTTTTTGAGAAAAAGTTAGGTTTTTTAGAAAAAGTTAGTTTTGGTATAAGTTAGGTTTTTTCGAAAAAGTTAGTTTTGGTATAAGTTAGGTTTTTTAGAAAAAGTGAGTTTTGGTATAAGTTAGGTTTTTTCGAAAAAGTTAGTTTTTTTATAAGTTAGGTTTTTTCGAAAAAGTTAGTTTTTTTATAAGTTAGGTTTTTTCGAAAAAGTTAGTTTTGGTATGAGTTAGGTTTTTTCGAAAAAGTTAGTTTTGGTATAAGTTAGGTTTTTTCGAAAAAGTTAGTATTGGTATAAGTTAGGTTTTTTAGAAAAAGTTAGTTTTGGTAAAAGTTAGGTTTTTTCGAAAAAGTTAGGTTTTTTAGAAAAAGTTAGGTTTTTAAGAAAAAGTTAATTTTGGTATAAGTTAGGTTTTTGAGAAAAAGTTAGGTTTTTTAGAAAAAGTTAGTTTTGGTAAAAGTTAGGTTTTTTCGAAAAAGTTAGTTTTGGTATAAGTTAGGTTTTTTCGAAAAAGTTAGTTTTGGTATAAGTAAGGTTTTTTAGAAAAAGTTAGTTTTGGTATAAGTTAGGTTTTTTAGAAAAAGTGAGTTTTGGTATAAGTTAGGTTTTTTCGAAAAAGTTAGTTTTTTTATAAGTTAGGTTTTTTTCGAAAAAGTTAGTTTTGGTATGAGTTAGGTTTTTTCGAAAAAGTTAGTTTTGGTATAAGTTAGGTTTTTTCGAAAAAGTTAGTATTGGTATAAGTTAGGTTTTTTAGAAAAAGTTAGTTTTGGTATAAGTTAGGTTTTTTAGAAAAAGTTAGTTTTGGTATAAGTTAGGTTTTTTAGAAAAAGTTAGTTTTGGTATAAGTTAGGTTTTTATGAAAAAGTTAGGTTTTTTCGAAAAAGTTAGTTTTGGTAAAAGTTAGGTTTTTTCGAAAAAGTTAGTTTTGGTATAAGTTAGGTTTTTTTCGAAAAAGTTAGTTTTGGTATAAGTTAGGTTTTTATGAAAAAGTTAGGTTTTTTCGAAAAAGTTAGTTTTGGTATAAGTTAGGTTTTTTCGAAAAAGTTAGTTTTGGTATAAGTTAGGTTTTTTCGAAAAAGTTAGTTTTGGTATAAGTTAGGTTTTTTCGAAAAAGTTAGTTTTGGTATAAGTTAGGTTTTTTAGAAAAAGTTAGTTTTGGTAAAAGTTAGGTTTTTTCGAAAAAGTAAGGTTTTTGAGAAAAAGTTAGTTTTGGTATAAGTTAGGTTTTTTCAAAAAAGTTAGTTTTGGTATAAGTTAGGTTTTTTCGAAAAAGTTAGTTTTGGTATAAGTTAGGTTTTTTCGAAAAAGTTAGTTTTGGTATAAGTTAGGTTTTTTCGAAAAAGTTAGTTTTGGTATAAGTTAGGTTTTTTCGAAAAAGTTAGTTTTGGTATAAGTTAGGTTTTTTCGAAAAAGTTAGTTTTGGTATAAGTTAGGTTTTTATGAAAAAGTTAGGTTTTTTCGAAAAAGTTAGTTTTGGTAAAAGTTAGGTTTTTTCGAAAAAGTAAGGTTTTTTCAAAAAAGTTAGTTTTGGTATAAGTTAGGTTTTTAAGAAAAAGTTAGTTTTGGTATAAGTTAGGTTTTTTCGAAAAAGTTAGTTTTGGTATAAGTTAGGTTTTTATGAAAAAGTTAGGTTTTTTCGAAAAAGTTAGTTTTGGTAAAAGTTAGGTTTTTTCGAAAAAGTAAGGTTTTTTCAAAAAAGTTAGTTTTGGTATAAGTTAGGTTTTTTCGAAAAAGTTAGTTTTGGTATAAGTTAGGTTTTTTCGAAAAAGTTAGTTTTGGTATAAGTTAGGTTTTTTCGAAAAAGTTAGTTTTGGTATAAGTTAGGTTTTTAAGAAAAAGTTAGTTTTGGTATAAGTTAGGTTTTTTCGAAAAAGTTAGTTTTGGTATAAGTTAGGTTTTTATGAAAAAGTTAGGTTTTTTCGAAAAAGTTAGTTTTGGTAAAAGTTAGGTTTTTTCGAAAAAGTAAGGTTTTTTCAAAAAAGTTAGTTTTGGTATAAGTTAGGTTTTTTCGAAAAAGTTAGTTTTGGTATAAGTTAGGTTTTTTCGAAAAAGTTAGTTTTGGTATAAGTTAGGTTTTTTCGAAAAAGTTAGTTTTGGTATAAGTTAGGTTTTTTCGAAAAAGTTAGTTTTGGTATAAGTTAGGTTTTTATGAAAAAGTTAGGTTTATTCGAAAAAGTTAGTTTTGGTAAAAGTTAGGTTTTTAAGAAAAAGTTAGTTTTGGTATAAGTTAGGTTTTTATGAAAAAGTTAGGTTTTCTCGAAAAAGTTAGTTTTGGTAAAAGTTAGGTTTTTAAGAAAAAGTTAGTTTTGGTATAAGTTAGGTTTTTATGAAAAAGTTAGGTTTTTTCGAAAAAGTTAGTTTTGGTAAAAGTTAGGTTTTTTCGAAAAAGTAAGGTTTTTTAGAAAAAGTTAGTTTTGGTATAAGTTAGGTTTTTTCGAAAAAGTTAGTTTGGGTATAAGTTAGGTTTTTAAGAAAAAGTTAGTTTTGGTATAAGTTAGGTTTTTTCGAAAAAGTTAGTTTTGGTATAAGTTAGGTTTTTAAGAAAAAGTTAATTTTGGTATAAGTTAGGTTTTTTAGAAAAAGTTAGTTTTGGTAAAAGTTAGGTTTTTTCGAAAAAGTAAGGTTTTTTAGAAAAAGTTAGTTTTGGTATAAGTTAGGTTTTTTCGAAAAAGTTAGTTTTTTTATAAGTTAGGTTTTTTCGAAAAAGTTAGTTTTGGTAAAAGTTAGGTTTTTTCGAAAAAGTTAGGTTTTTTAGAAAAAGTTAGGTTTTTAAGAAAAAGTTATTTTTGGTATAAGTTAGGTTTTTGAGAAAAAGTTAGGTTTTTTAGAAAAAGTTAGTTTTGGTAAAAGTTAGGTTTTTTCGAAAAAGTTAGTTTTGGTATAAGTTAGGTTTTTTCGAAAAAGTTAGTTTTGGTATAAGTAAGGTTTTTTAGAAAAAGTTAGTTTTGGTATAAGTTAGGTTTTTTCGAAAAAGTGAGTTTTGGTATAAGTTAGGTTTTTTCGAAAAAGTTAGTTTTTTTATAAGTTAGGTTTTTTCGAAAAAGTTAGTTTTGGTGTGAGTTAGGTTTTTTCGAAAAAGTTAGTTTTGGTATAAGTTAGGTTTTTTAGAAAAAGTTAGTTTTGGTATAAGTTAGGTTTTTTAGAAAAAGTTAGTTTTGGTATAAGTTAGGTTTTTTAGAAAAAGTTAGTTTTGGTATAAGTTAGGTTTTTATGAAAAAGTTAGGTTTTTTCGAAAAAGTTAGTTTTGGTAAAAGTTAGGTTTTTTCGAAAAAGTTAGTTTTGGTGTAAGTTAGGTTTTTTCGAAAAAGTTAGTTTTGGTATAAGTTAGGTTTTTGAGAAAAAGTTAGTTTTGGTATAAGTTAGGTTTTTTCGAAAAAGTTAGTTTTGGTATAAGTTAGGTTTTTAAGAAAAAGTTAGTTTTGGTATAAGTTAGGTTTTTAAGAAAAAGTTAGTTTTGGTATAAGTTAGGTTTTTTCGAAAAAGTTAGTTTTGGTATAAGTTAGGTTGTTATGAGAAAGTTAGGTTTTTTCGAAAAAGTTAGTTTTGGTAAAAGTTAGGTTTTCAAGAAAAAGTTAGTTTTGGTATAAGTTAGGTTTTTTCGAAAAAGTTAGTTTTGGTATAAGTTAGGTTTTTATGAAAAAGTTAGGTTTTTTCGAAAAAGTTAGTTTTGGTAAAAGTTAGGTTTTTTCGAAAAAGTAAGGTTTTTTAGAAAAAGTTAGTTTTGGTATAAGTTAGGTTTTTTCGAAAAAGTTAGTTTTGGTAAAAGTTAGGTTTTTTCGAAAAAGTTAGTTTTGGTATAAGTTAGGTTTTTTCGAAAAAGTTAGTTTTGGTATAAGTTAGGTTTTTTCGAAAAAGTTAGTTTTGGTATAAGTTAGGTTTTTTCGAAAAAGTTAGTTTTGGTATAAGTTAGGTTTTTAAGAAAAAGTTAGTTTTGGTATAAGTTAGGTTTTTTCGAAAAAGTTAGTTTTGGTATAAGTTAGGTTTTTATGAAAAAGTTAGGTTTTTTCGAAAAAGTTAGTTTTGGTAAAAGTTAGGTTTTTTCGAAAAAGTAAGGTTTTTTCAAAAAAGTTAGTTTTGGTATAAGTTAGGTTTTTTCGAAAAAGTTAGATTTGGTATAAGTTAGGTTTTTTCGAAAAAGTTAGTTTTGGTATAAGTTAGGTTTTTATGAAAAAGTTAGATTTTTTCGAAAAAGTTAGTTTTGGTATAAGTTAGGTTTTTTCGAAAAAGTTAGTTTTGGTATAAGTTAGGTTTTTTCGAAAAAGTTAGTTTTGGTATAAGTTAGGTTTTTTCGAAAAAGTTAGTTTTGGTATAAGTTAGGTTTTTTAGAAAAAGTTAGTTTTGGTAAAAGTTAGGTTTTTTCGAAAAAGTAAGGTTTTTGAGAAAAAGTTAGTTTTGGTATAAGTTAGGTTTTTTCAAAAAAGTTAGTTTTGGTATAAGTTAGGTTTTTTCGAAAAAGTTAGTTTTGGTATAAGTTAGGTTTTTTCGAAAAAGTTAGTTTTGGTATAAGTTAGGTTTTTTCGAAAAAGTTAGTTTGGGTATAAGTTAGGTTTTTTCGAAAAAGTTAGTTTTGGTATAAGTTAGGTTTTTTCGAAAAAGTTAGTTTTGGTATAAGTTAGGTTTTTATGAAAAAGTTAGGTTTTTTCGAAAAAGTTAGTTTTGGTAAAAGTTAGGTTTTTAAGAAAAAGTTAGTTTTGGTATAAGTTAGGTTTTTATGAAAAAGTTAGGTTTTTTCGAAAAAGTTAGTTTTGGTAAAAGTTAGGTTTTTTCGAAAAAGTAAGGTTTTTAAGAAAAAGTTAGTTTTGGTATAAGTTAGGTTTTTTCGAAAAAGTTAGTTTTTTTATAAGTTAGGTTTTTTCGAAAAAGTTAGTTTTGGTAAAAGTTAGGTTTTTTCGAAAAAGTTAGGTTTTTTAGAAAAAGTTAGGTTTTTAAGAAAAAGTTAATTTTGGTATAAATTAGGTTTTTGAGAAAAAGTTAGGTTTTTTAGAATAAGTTAATTTTGGTAAAAGTTAGGTTTTTTCGAAAAAGTTAGTTTTGGTATAAGTTAGGTTTTTTCGAAAAAGTTAGTTTTGGTATAAGTAAGGTTTTTTATAAAAAGTTAGTTTTGGTATAAGTTAGGTTTTTTAGAAAAAGTTAGTTTTGGTATAAGTTAGGTTTTTTCGAAAAAGTTAGTTTTTTTATAAGTTAGGTTTTTTCGAAAAAGTTAGTTTTGGTATGAGTTAGGTTTTTTCGAAAAAGTTAGTTTTGGTATAAGTTAGGTTTTTTCGAAAAAGTTAGTATTGGTATAAGTTAGGTTTTTTAGAAAAAGTTAGTTTTGGTATAAGTTAGGTTTTTATGAAAAAGTTAGGTTTTTTCGAAAAAGTTAGTTTTGGTAAAAGTTAGGTTTTTTCGAAAAAGTTAGTTTTGGTATAAGTTAGGTTTTTTCGAAAAAGTAAGTTTTGGTAAAAGTTAGGTTTTTTCGAAAAAGTTAGGTTTTTTCGAAAAAGTTAGTTTTGGTATAAGTTAGGTTTTTTATAAAAAGTTAGTTTTGGTATAAGTTAGGTTTTTTAGAAAAAGTTAGTTTTGGTATAAGTTAGGTTTTTTCGAAAAAGTTAGTTTTTTTATAAGTTAGGTTTTTTCGAAAAAGTTAGTTTTGGTATGAGTTAGGTTTTTTCGAAAAAGTTAGTTTTGGTATAAGTTAGGTTTTTTCGAAAAAGTTAGTATTGGTATAAGTTAGGTTTTTTAGAAAAAGTTAGTTTTGGTATAAGTTAGGTTTTTATGAAAAAGTTAGGTTTTTTCGAAAAAGTTAGTTTTGGTAAAAGTTAGGTTTTTTCGAAAAAGTTAGTTTTGGTATAAGTTAGGTTTTTTCGAAAAAGTAAGTTTTGGTAAAAGTTAGGTTTTTTCGAAAAAGTTAGGTTTTTTCGAAAAAGTTAGTTTTGGTATAAGTTAGGTTTTTTAGAAAAAGTTAGTTTTGGTATAAGTTAGGTTTTTAAGAAAAAGTTAGTTTTGGTATAAGTTAGGTTTTTTAGAAAAAGTTAGTTTTGGTATAAGTTAGGTTTTTTAGAAAAAGTTAGGTTTTTTGGTAAAAGTTAGGTTTTTTCGAAAAAGTTAGTTTTGGTATAAGTTAGGTTTTTTCGAAAAAGTTAGGTTTTTTCGAAAAAGTTAGTTTTGGTATAAGTTAGGTTTTTAAGAAAAAGTTAGTTTTGGTATAAGTTAGGTTTTTTCAAAAAAGTTAGTTTTGGTATAAGTTAGGTTTTTTCGAAAAAGTTAGGTTTTTTAGAAAAAGTTAGTTTTGGTATAAGTTAGGTTTTTTCGAAAAAGTTAGTTTTGGTATAAGTTAGGTTTTTAAGAAAAAGTTAGTTTTGGTATAAGTTAGGTTTTTTCGAAAAAGTTAGTTTTGGTATAAGTTAGGTTTTTTAGAAAAAGTTAGGTTTTTTCGAAAAAGTTAGTTTTGGTATAAGTTAGGTTTTTTCGAAAAAGTTAGTTTTGGTATAAGTTAGGTTTTTAAGAAAAGTTAGTTTTGGTATAAGTTAGGTTTTTTAGAAAAAGTTAGTTTTGGTATAAGTTAGGGTTTTTCGAAAAAGTTAGGTTTTTTCGAAAAAGTTAGTTTTGGTATAAGTTAGGTTTTCAAGAAAAAGTTAGTTTTGGTATAAGTTAGGTTTTTTCGAAAAAGTTAGTTTTGGTATAAGTTAGGTTTTTAAGAAAAAGTTAGATTTTTAAGAAAAAGTTAGGTTTTTAAGAAAAAGTTAGTTTTGGTATAAGTTAGGTTTTTGAGGAAAAGTTTGGTTTTTTATAATAAGTTAGTTTTGGTAAAAGTTAGGTTTTTTAGAAAAAGTTAGGTTTTTTCGAAAAAGTTAGTTTTGGTATAAGTTAGGTTTTTTCAAAAAAGTTAGTTTTGGTATAAGTTAGGTTTTTTCGAAAAAGTTAGTTTTGGTACAAGTTAGGTTTTTGAGAAAAAGTTAGTTTTGGTATAAGTTAGGTTTTTAAGAAAAAGTTAGGTTTTTTCGAAAAAGTTAGTTTTGGTATAAGTTAGGTTTTTAAGAAAAAGTTAGTTTTGGTATAAGTTAGGTTTTTTCGAAAAAGTTAGTTTTGGTAAAAGTAAGGTTTTTTAGAAAAAGTTAGTTTTGGTATAAGTTAGGTTTTTTCGAAAAAGTTAGTTTTGGTATAAATTAGGTTTTTTCGAAAAAGTTAGTTTTGGCATAAGTTAGGTTTTTTCGAAAAAGTTAGTTTTGGTATAAGTTAGGTTTTTTAGAAAAAGTTAGGTTTTTTCGAAAAAGTTAGTTTTGGTATAAGTTAGGTTTTTAAGAAAAAGTTAGTTTTGGTATAAGTTAGGTTTTTTCGAAAAAGTTAGTTTTGGTATAAGTTAGGTTTTTATGAAAAAGTTAGGTTTTTTCGAAAAAGTTAGTTTTGGTAAAAGTTAGGTTTTTTCGAAAAAGTAAGGTTTTTTAGAAAAAGTTAGTTTTGGTATAAGTTAGGTTTTCTCGAAAAAGTTAGTTTTGGTATAAGTTAGGTTTTTAAGAAAAAGTTAGTTTTGGTATAAGTTAGGTTTTTTCGAAAAAGTTAGTTTTGGTATAAGTTAGGTTTTTGAGAAAAAGTTAGTTTTGGTATAAGTTAGGTTTTTTCGAAAAAGTTAGTTTTGGTATAAGTTAGGTTTTTAAGAAAAAGTTAGTTTTGGTATAAGTTAGGTTTTTAAGAAAAAGTTAGTTTTGGTATAAGTTAGGTTTTTTCGAAAAAGTTAGTTTTGGTATAAGTTAGGTTGTTATGAGAAAGTTAGGTTTTTTCGAAAAAGTTAGTTTTGGTAAAAGTTAGGTTTTTAAGAAAAAGTTAGTTTTGGTATAAGTTAGGTTTTTTCGAAAAAGTTAGTTTTGGTATAAGTTAGGTTTTTATGAAAAATTAGGTTTTTTCGAAAAAGTTAGTTTTGGTAAAAGTTAGGTTTTTTCGAAAAAGTAAGGTTTTTTAGAAAAAGTTAGTTTTGGTATAAGTTAGGTTTTTTCGAAAAAGTTAGTTTTGGTATAAGTTAGGTTTTTTCGAAAAAGTTAGTTTTGGTATAAGTTAGGTTTTTATGAAAAAGTTAGGTTTTTTCGAAAAAGTTAGTTTTGGTATAAGTTAGGTTTTTTCGAAAAAGTTAGTTTTGGTATAAGTTAGGTTTTTTCGAAAAAGTTAGTTTTGGTATAAGTTAGGTTTTTTCGAAAAAGTTAGTTTTGGTATAAGTTAGGTTTTTTAGAAAAAGTTAGTTTTGGTAAAAGTTAGGTTTTTTCGAAAAAGTAAGGTTTTTGAGAAAAAGTTAGTTTTGGTATAAGTTAGGTTTTTTCAAAAAAGTTAGTTTTGGTATAAGTTAGGTTTTTTCGAAAAAGTTAGTTTTGGTATAAGTTAGGTTTTTTCGAAAAAGTTAGTTTTGGTATAAGTTAGGTTTTTTCGAAAAAGTTAGTTTTGGTATAAGTTAGGTTTTTTCGAAAAAGTTAGTTTTGGTATAAGTTAGGTTTTTTCGAAAAAGTTAGTTTTGGTATAAGTTAGGTTTTTTCGAAAAAGTTAGTTTTGGTATAAGTTAGGTTTTTAAGAAAAAGTTAGTTTTGGTATAAGTTAGGTTTTTTCGAAAAAGTTAGTTTTGGTATAAGTTAGGTTTTTATGAAAAAGTTAGGTTTTTTCGAAAAAGTTAGTTTTGGTAAAAGTTAGGTTTTTTCGAAAAAGTAAGGTTTTTTCGAAAAAGTTAGTTTTGGTATAAGTAAGGTTTTTTATAAAAAGTTAGTTTTGGTATAAGTTAGGTTTTTTAGAAAAAGTTAGTTTTGGTATAAGTTAGGTTTTTTCGAAAAAGTTAGTTTTTTTATAAGTTAGGTTTTTTCGAAAAAGTTAGTTTTGGTATGAGTTAGGTTTTTTCGAAAAAGTTAGTTTTGGTATAAGTTAGGTTTTTTCGAAAAAGTTAGTATTGGTATAAGTTAGGTTTTTTAGAAAAAGTTAGTTTTGGTATAAGTTAGGTTTTTATGAAAAAGTTAGGTTTTTTCGAAAAAGTTAGTTTTGGTAAAAGTTAGGTTTTTTCGAAAAAGTTAGTTTTGGTATAAGTTAGGTTTTTTCGAAAAAGTAAGTTTTGGTAAAAGTTAGGTTTTTTCGAAAAAGTTAGGTTTTTTCGAAAAAGTTAGTTTTGGTATAAGTTAGGTTTTTTATAAAAAGTTAGTTTTGGTATAAGTTAGGTTTTTTAGAAAAAGTTAGTTTTGGTATAAGTTAGGTTTTTTCGAAAAAGTTAGTTTTTTTATAAGTTAGGTTTTTTCGAAAAAGTTAGTTTTGGTATGAGTTAGGTTTTTTCGAAAAAGTTAGTTTTGGTATAAGTTAGGTTTTTTCGAAAAAGTTAGTATTGGTATAAGTTAGGTTTTTTAGAAAAAGTTAGTTTTGGTATAAGTTAGGTTTTTATGAAAAAGTTAGGTTTTTTCGAAAAAGTTAGTTTTGGTAAAAGTTAGGTTTTTTCGAAAAAGTTAGTTTTGGTATAAGTTAGGTTTTTTCGAAAAAGTAAGTTTTGGTAAAAGTTAGGTTTTTTCGAAAAAGTTAGGTTTTTTCGAAAAAGTTAGTTTTGGTATAAGTTAGGTTTTTTAGAAAAAGTTAGTTTTGGTATAAGTTAGGTTTTTAAGAAAAAGTTAGTTTTGGTATAAGTTAGGTTTTTTAGAAAAAGTTAGTTTTGGTATAAGTTAGGTTTTTTAGAAAAAGTTAGGTTTTTTGGTAAAAGTTAGGTTTTTTCGAAAAAGTTAGTTTTGGTATAAGTTAGGTTTTTTAGAAAAAGTTAGGTTTTTTCGAAAAAGTTAGTTTTGGTATAAGTTAGGTTTTTAAGAAAAAGTTAGTTTTGGTATAAGTTAGGTTTTTTCAAAAAAGTTAGTTTTGGTATAAGTTAGGTTTTTTCGAAAAAGTTAGGTTTTTTAGAAAAAGTTAGTTTTGGTATAAGTTAGGTTTTTTCGAAAAAGTTAGTTTTGGTATAAGTTAGGTTTTTAAGAAAAAGTTAGTTTTGGTATAAGTTAGGTTTTTTCGAAAAAGTTAGTTTTGGTATAAGTTAGGTTTTTTAGAAAAAGTTAGGTTTTTTCGAAAAAGTTAGTTTTGGTATAAGTTAGGTTTTTTCGAAAAAGTTAGTTTTGGTATAAGTTAGGTTTTTAAGAAAAGTTAGTTTTGGTATAAGTTAGGTTTTTTAGAAAAAGTTAGTTTTGGTATAAGTTAGGGTTTTTCGAAAAAGTTAGGTTTTTTCGAAAAAGTTAGTTTTGGTATAAGTTAGGTTTTCAAGAAAAAGTTAGTTTTGGTATAAGTTAGGTTTTTTCGAAAAAGTTAGTTTTGGTATAAGTTAGGTTTTTAAGAAAAAGTTAGATTTTTAAGAAAAAGTTAGGTTTTTAAGAAAAAGTTAGTTTTGGTATAAGTTAGGTTTTTGAGGAAAAGTTTGGTTTTTTATAATAAGTTAGTTTTGGTAAAAGTTAGGTTTTTTAGAAAAAGTTAGGTTTTTTCGAAAAAGTTAGTTTTGGTATAAGTTAGGTTTTTTCAAAAAAGTTAGTTTTGGTATAAGTTAGGTTTTTTCGAAAAAGTTAGTTTTGGTACAAGTTAGGTTTTTGAGAAAAAGTTAGTTTTGGTATAAGTTAGGTTTTTAAGAAAAAGTTAGGTTTTTTCGAAAAAGTTAGTTTTGGTATAAGTTAGGTTTTTAAGAAAAAGTTAGTTTTGGTATAAGTTAGGTTTTTTCGAAAAAGTTAGTTTTGGTAAAAGTAAGGTTTTTTAGAAAAAGTTAGTTTTGGTATAAGTTAGGTTTTTTCGAAAAAGTTAGTTTTGGTATAAATTAGGTTTTTTCGAAAAAGTTAGTTTTGGCATAAGTTAGGTTTTTTCGAAAAAGTTAGTTTTGGTATAAGTTAGGTTTTTTAGAAAAAGTTAGGTTTTTTCGAAAAAGTTAGTTTTGGTATAAGTTAGGTTTTTAAGAAAAAGTTAGTTTTGGTATAAGTTAGGTTTTTTCGAAAAAGTTAGTTTTGGTATAAGTTAGGTTTTTATGAAAAAGTTAGGTTTTTTCGAAAAAGTTAGTTTTGGTAAAAGTTAGGTTTTTTCGAAAAAGTAAGGTTTTTTGGAAAAAGTTAGTTTTGGTATAAGTTAGGTTTTCTCGAAAAAGTTAGTTTTGGTATAAGTTAGGTTTTTAAGAAAAAGTTAGTTTTGGTATAAGTTAGGTTTTTTCGAAAAAGTTAGTTTTGGTATAAGTTAGGTTTTTATGAAAAAGTTAGGTTTTTTCGAAAAAGTTAGTTTTGGTAAAAGTTAGGTTTTTTCGAAAAAGTAAGGTTTTTTAGAAAAAGTTAGTTTTGGTATAAGTTAGGTTTTCTCGAAAAAGTTAGTTTTGGTATAAGTTAGGTTTTTAAGAAAAAGTTAGTTTTGGTATAAGTTAGGTTTTTTCGAAAAAGTTAGTTTTGGTATAAGTTAGGTTTTTAAGAAAAAGTTAGTTTTGGTATAAGTTAGGTTTTTAAGAAAAAGTTAGTTTTGGTATAAGTTAGGTTTTTTCGAAAAAGTTAGTTTTGGTATAAGTTAGGTTGTTATGAGAAAGTTAGGTTTTTTCGAAAAAGTTAGTTTTGGTAAAAGTTAGGTTTTTAAGAAAAAGTTAGTTTTGGTATAAGTTAGGTTTTTTCGAAAAAGTTAGTTTTGGTATAAGTTAGGTTTTTATGAAAAATTAGGTTTTTTCGAAAAAGTTAGTTTTGGTAAAAGTTAGGTTTTTTCGAAAAAGTAAGGTTTTTTAGAAAAAGTTAGTTTTGGTATAAGTTAGGTTTTTTCGAAAAAGTTAGTTTTGGTATAAGTTAGGTTTTTTCGAAAAAGTTAGTTTTGGTATAAGTTAGGTTTTTATGAAAAAGTTAGGTTTTTTCGAAAAAGTTAGTTTTGGTATAAGTTAGGTTTTTTCGAAAAAGTTAGTTTTGGTATAAGTTAGGTTTTTTCGAAAAAGTTAGTTTTGGTATAAGTTAGGTTTTTTCGAAAAAGTTAGTTTTGGTATAAGTTAGGTTTTTTAGAAAAAGTTAGTTTTGGTAAAAGTTAGGTTTTTTCGAAAAAGTAAGGTTTTTGAGAAAAAGTTAGTTTTGGTATAAGTTAGGTTTTTTCAAAAAAGTTAGTTTTGGTATAAGTTAGGTTTTTTCGAAAAAGTTAGTTTTGGTATAAGTTAGGTTTTTTCGAAAAAGTTAGTTTTGGTATAAGTTAGGTTTTTTCGAAAAAGTTAGTTTTGGTATAAGTTAGGTTTTTTCGAAAAAGTTAGTTTTGGTATAAGTTAGGTTTTTTCGAAAAAGTTAGTTTTGGTATAAGTTAGGTTTTTTCGAAAAAGTTAGTTTTGGTATAAGTTAGGTTTTTAAGAAAAAGTTAGTTTTGGTATAAGTTAGGTTTTTTCGAAAAAGTTAGTTTTGGTATAAGTTAGGTTTTTATGAAAAAGTTAGGTTTTTTCGAAAAAGTTAGTTTTGGTAAAAGTTAGGTTTTTTCGAAAAAGTAAGGTTTTTTAGAAAAAGTTAGTTTTGGTATAAGTTAGGTTTTTTCGAAAAAGTTAGTTTTGGTATAAGTTAGGTTTTTAAGAAAAAGTTAGTTTTGGTATAAGTTAGGTTTTTGAGAAAAAGTTAGTTTTGGTATAAGTTAGGTTTTTTCGAAAAAGTTAGTTTTGGTATAAGTTAGGTTTTTTCGAAAAAGTAAGGTTTTTTAGAAAAAGTTAGTTTTGGTATAAGTTAGGTTTTTTCGAAAAAGTTAGTTTTGGTATAAGTTAGGTTTTTAAGAAAAAGTTAGATTTTTAAGAAAAAGTTAGGTTTTTAAGAAAAAGTTAGTTTTGGTATAAGTTAGGTTTTTGAGAAAAAGTTAGGTTTTTTATAATAAGTTAGTTTTGGTAAAAGTTAGGTTTTTTAGAAAAAGTTAGGTTTTTTCGAAAAAGTTAGTTTTGGTATAAGTTGGGTTTTTTCGAAAAAGTTAGTTTTGGTATAAGTTAGGTTTTTGAGAAAAAGTTAGGTTTTTAAGAAAAAGTTAGTTTTGGTAAAAGTTAGGTTTTTTCGAAAAAGTAAGGTTTTTTCGAAAAAGTTAGGTTTTTTAGAAAAAGTTAGTTTTGGTATAAGTTAGGTTTTTTCAAAAAAGTTAGTTTTGGTATAAGTTAGGTTTTTTCGAAAAAGTTAGTTTTGGTATAAGTTAGGTTTTTGAGAAAAAGTTAGGTTTTTAAGAAAAAGTTAGTTTTGGTAAAAGTTAGGTTTTTTCGAAAAAGTAAGGTTTTTTCGAAAAAGTTAGGTTTTTTTAGAAAAAGTTAGTTTTGGTAAAAGTTAGGTTTTTTCGAAAAAATTAGTTTTTTTAAAAGTTAGGTTTTGTCGAAAAAGTAAGGTTTTTTCGAAAAAGTTAGTTTTGGTATAAGTTAGGTTTTTTAGAA
Organism: Anopheles funestus; assembly: GCF_943734845.2. Taxonomy (NCBI): domain Eukaryota; kingdom Metazoa; phylum Arthropoda; class Insecta; order Diptera; family Culicidae; genus Anopheles; species Anopheles funestus. The sequence goes on along the minus strand of NW_026045296.1, from coordinate 44,285 downwards.
AAAGTTAGTTTTGGTATAAGTTAGGTTTTTAAGAAAAAGTTAGTTTTGGTATGAGTTAGGTTTTTTCGAAAAAGTTAGTTTTGGTATAAGTTAGGTTTTTATGAAAAAGTTAGGTTTTTTCGAAAAAGTTAGTTTTGGTAAAAGTTAGGTTTTTTCGAAAAAGTAAGGTTTTTTAGAAAAAGTTAGTTTTGGTATAAGTTAGTTTTTTTCGAAAAAGTTAGTTTTGGTATAAGTTAGGTTTTTAAGAAAAAGTTAGTTTTGGTATAAGTTAGGTTTTTGAGAAAAAGTTAGTTTTGGTATAAGTTAGGTTTTTTCGAAAAAGTTAGTTTTGGTATAAGTTAGGTTTTTTCGAAAAAGTAAGGTTTTTTAGAAAAAGTTAGTTTTGGTATAAGTTAGGTTTTTTCGAAAAAGTTAGTTTTGGTATAAGTTAGGTTTTTTCGAAAAAGTTAGTTTTGGTATATGTTAGGTTTTTTAGAAAAAGTTAGTTTTGGTATAAGTTAGGTTTTTTCGAAAAAGTTAGTTTTGGTATAAGTTAGGTTTTTTCGAAAAAGTTAGTTTTGGTATAAATTAGGTTTTTTCGAAAAAGTTAGTTTTGGTATAAGTTAGGTTTTTTCGAAAAAGTTAGTTTTGGTATAAGTTAGGTTTTTTCGAAAAAGTTAGTTTTGGTATAAGTTAGGTTTTTTTAGAAAAAGTTAGTTTTGGTATAAGTTAGGTTTTTAAGAAAAAGTTAGTTTTGGTATAAGTTAGGTTTTTTAGAAAAAGTTAGTTTTGGTAAAAGTTAGGTTTTTTAGAAAAAGTTAGTTTTGGTATAAGTTGGGTTTTTTCTTAAAAGTTAGTTTTGGTATAAGTTAGGTTTTTAAGAAAAAGTTAGTTTTGGTATAAGTTAGGTTTTTAAGAAAAAGTTAGTTTTGGTAAAAGTTAGGTTTTTAAGAAAAAGTTAGTTTTGGTATAAGTTAGGTTTTTTCGAAAAAGTTAGGTTTTTTCGAAAAAGTTAGTTTTGGTATAAGTTAGGTTTTTTCAAAAAAGTTAGTTTTGGTATAAGTTAGGTTTTTTAGAAAAAGTTAGTTTTGGTATAAGTTAGGTTTTTTCGAAAAAGTTAGTTTTGGTACAAGTTAGGTTTTTGAGAAAAAGTTAGTTTTGGTATAAGTTAGGTTTTTAAGAAAAAGTTAGGTTTTTTCGAAAGAATTAGTTTTGGTATAAGTTAGGTTTTTTCGAAAAAGTTAGTTTTGGTAAAAGTAAGGTTTTTTAGAAAAAGTTAGTTTTGGTATAAGTTAGGTTTTTTCGAAAAAGTTAGTTTTGGTATAAATTAGGTTTTTTCGAAAAAGTTAGTTTTGGCATAAGTTAGGTTTTTTCGAAAAAGTTAGTTTTGGTATAAGTTAGGTTTTTTAGAAAAAGTTAGGTTTTTTCGAAAAAGTTAATTTTGGTATAAGTTAGGTTTTTAAGAAAAAGTTAGTTTTGGTATAAGTTAGGTTTTTTCGAAAAAGTTAGTTTTGGTATAAGTTAGGTTTTTATGAAAAAGTTAGGTTTTTTCGAAAAAGTTAGTTTTGGTAAAAGTTAGGTTTTTTCGAAAAAGTAAGGTTTTTTAGAAAAAGTTAGTTTTGGTATAAGTTATGTTTTCTCGAAAAAGTTAGTTTTGGTATAAGTTAGGTTTTTAAGAAAAAGTTAGTTTTGGTATAAGCTAGGTTTTTTCGAAAAAGTTAGTTTTGGTATAAGTTAGGTTTTTGAGAAAAAGTTAGTTTTGGTATAAGTTAGGTTTTTTCGAAAAAGTTAGTTTTGGTATAAGTTAGGTTTTTAAGAAAAAGTTAGTTTTGGTATAAGTTAGGTTTTTAAGAAAAAGTTAGTTTTGGTATAAGTTAGGTTTTTTCGAAAAAGTTAGTTTTGGTATAAGTTAGGTTGTTATGAGAAAGTTAGGTTTTTTCGAAAAAGTTAGTTTTGGTAAAAGTTAGGTTTTTAAGAAAAAGTTAGTTTTGGTATAAGTTAGGTTTTTTCGAAAAAGTTAGTTTTGGTATAAGTTAGGTTTTTATGAAAAATTAGGTTTTTTCGAAAAAGTTAGTTTTGGTAAAAGTTAGGTTTTTTCGAAAAAGTAAGGTTTTTTAGAAAAAGTTAGTTTTGGTATAAGTTAGGTTTTTTCGAAAAAGTTAGTTTTGGTATAAGTTAGGTTTTTTCGAAAAAGTTAGTTTTGGTATAAGTTAGGTTTTTATGAAAAAGTTAGGTTTTTTCGAAAAAGTTAGTTTTGGTATAAGTTAGGTTTTTTCGAAAAAGTTAGTTTTGGTATAAGTTAGGTTTTTAAGAAAAAGTTAGTTTTGGTATGAGTTAGGTTTTTTCGAAAAAGTTAGTTTTGGTATAAGTTAGGTTTTTATGAAAAAGTTAGGTTTTTTCGAAAAAGTTAGTTTTGGTAAAAGTTAGGTTTTTTCGAAAAAGTAAGGTTTTTTAGAAAAAGTTAGTTTTGGTATAAGTTAGTTTTTTTCGAAAAAGTTAGTTTTGGTATAAGTTAGGTTTTTAAGAAAAAGTTAGTTTTGGTATAAGTTAAGTTTTTGAGAAAAAGTTAGTTTTGGTATAAGTTAGGTTTTTTCGAAAAAGTTAGTTTTGGTATAAGTTAGGTTTTTTCGAAAAAGTAAGGTTTTTTAGAAAAAGTTAGTTTTGGTATAAGTTAGGTTTTTTCGAAAAAGTTAGTTTTGGTATAAGTTAGGTTTTTTCGAAAAAGTTAGTTTTGGTATATGTTAGGTTTTTTAGAAAAAGTTAGTTTTGGTATAAGTTAGGTTTTTTCGAAAAAGTTAGTTTTGGTATAAGTTAGGTTTTTTCGAAAAAGTTAGTTTTGGTATAAATTAGGTTTTTTCGAAAAAGTTAGTTTTGGTATAAGTTAGGTTTTTTCGAAAAAGTTAGTTTTGGTATAAGTTAGGTTTTTTCGAAAAAGTTAGTTTTGGTATAAGTTAGGTTTTTTTAGAAAAAGTTAGTTTTGGTATAAGTTAGGTTTTTAAGAAAAAGTTAGTTTTGGTATAAGTTAGGTTTTTTAGAAAAAGTTAGTTTTGGTAAAAGTTAGGTTTTTTAGAAAAAGTTAGTTTTGGTATAAGTTGGGTTTTTTCTTAAAAGTTAGTTTTGGTATAAGTTAGGTTTTTAAGAAAAAGTTAGTTTTGGTATAAGTTAGGTTTTTAAGAAAAAGTTAGTTTTGGTAAAAGTTAGGTTTTTAAGAAAAAGTTAGTTTTGGTATAAGTTAGGTTTTTTCGAAAAAGTTAGGTTTTTTCGAAAAAGTTAGTTTTGGTATAAGTTAGGTTTTTTCAAAAAAGTTAGTTTTGGTATAAGTTAGGTTTTTTAGAAAAAGTTAGTTTTGGTATAAGTTAGGTTTTTTCGAAAAAGTTAGTTTTGGTACAAGTTAGGTTTTTGAGAAAAAGTTAGTTTTGGTATAAGTTAGGTTTTTAAGAAAAAGTTAGGTTTTTTCGAAAGAATTAGTTTTGGTATAAGTTAGGTTTTTTCGAAAAAGTTAGTTTTGGTAAAAGTAAGGTTTTTTAGAAAAAGTTAGTTTTGGTATAAGTTAGGTTTTTTCGAAAAAGTTAGTTTTGGTATAAATTAGGTTTTTTCGAAAAAGTTAGTTTTGGCATAAGTTAGGTTTTTGAGAAAAAGTTAGTTTTGGTATAAGTTAGGTTTTTTAGAAAAAGTTAGGTTTTTTCGAAAAAGTTAATTTTGGTATAAGTTAGGTTTTTAAGAAAAAGTTAGTTTTGGTATAAGTTAGGTTTTTTCGAAAAAGTTAGTTTTGGTATAAGTTAGGTTTTTATGAAAAAGTTAGGTTTTTTCGAAAAAGTTAGTTTTGGTAAAAGTTAGGTTTTTTCGAAAAAGTAAGGTTTTTTAGAAAAAGTTAGTTTTGGTATAAGTTATGTTTTCTCGAAAAAGTTAGTTTTGGTATAAGTTAGGTTTTTAAGAAAAAGTTAGTTTTGGTATAAGTTAGGTTTTTTCGAAAAAGTTAGTTTTGGTATAAGTTAGGTTTTTGAGAAAAAGTTAGTTTTGGTATAAGTTAGGTTTTTTCGAAAAAGTTAGTTTTGGTATAAGTTAGGTTTTTAAGAAAAAGTTAGTTTTGGTATAAGTTAGGTTTTTAAGAAAAAGTTAGTTTTGGTATAAGTTAGGTTTTTTCGAAAAAGTTAGTTTTGGTATAAGTTAGGTTGTTATGAGAAAGTTAGGTTTTTTCGAAAAAGTTAGTTTTGGTAAAAGTTAGGTTTTTAAGAAAAAGTTAGTTTTGGTATAAGTTAGGTTTTTTCGAAAAAGTTAGTTTTGGTATAAGTTAGGTTTTTATGAAAAATTAGGTTTTTTCGAAAAAGTTAGTTTTGGTAAAAGTTAGGTTTTTTCGAAAAAGTAAGGTTTTTTAGAAAAAGTTAGTTTTGGTATAAGTTAGGTTTTTTCGAAAAAGTTAGTTTTGGTATAAGTTAGGTTTTTTCGAAAAAGTTAGTTTTGGTATAAGTTAGGTTTTTATGAAAAAGTTAGGTTTTTTCGAAAAAGTTAGTTTTGGTATAAGTTAGGTTTTTTCGAAAAAGTTAGTTTTGGTATAAGTTAGGTTTTTTCGAAAAAGTTAGTTTTGGTATAAGTTAGGTTTTTTCGAAAAAGTTAGTTTTGGTATAAGTTAGGTTTTAAGAAAAAGTTAGTTTTGGTAAAAGTTAGGTTTTTTCGAAAAAGTAAGGTTTTTGAGAAAAAGTTAGTTTTGGTATAAGTTAGGTTTTTTCAAAAAAGTTAGTTTTGGTATAAGTTAGGTTTTTTCGAAAAAGTTAGTTTTGGTATAAGTTAGGTTTTTTCGAAAAAGTTAGTTTTGGTATAAGTTAGGTTTTTTCGAAAAAGTTAGTTTTGGTATAAGTTAGGTTTTTTCGAAAAAGTTAGTTTTGGTATAAGTTAGGTTTTTTCGAAAAAGTTAGTTTTGGTATAAGTTAGGGTTTTTCGAAAAAGTTAGTTTTGGTATAAGTTAGGTTTTTAAGAAAAAGTTAGTTTTGGTATAAGTTAGGTTTTTTCGAAAAAGTTAGTTTTGGTATAAGTTAGGTTTTTATGAAAAAGTTAGGTTTTTTCGAAAAAGTTAGTTTTGGTAAAAGTTAGGTTTTTTCGAAAAAGTAAGGTTTTTTAGAAAAAGTTAGTTTTGGTATAAGTTAGGTTTTTTCGAAAAGTTAGTTTTGGTATAAGTTAGGTTTTTAAGAAAAAGTTAGTTTTGGTATAAGTTAGGTTTTTGAGAAAAAGTTAGTTTTGGTATAAGTTAGGTTTTTTCGAAAAAGTTAGTTTTGGTATAAGTTAGGTTTTTTCGAAAAAGTAAGGTTTTTTAGAAAAAGTTAGTTTTGGTATAAGTTAGGTTTTTTCGAAAAAGTTAGTTTTGGTATAAGTTAGGTTTTTAAGAAAAAGTTAGATTTTTAAGAAAAAGTTAGGTTTTTAAGAAAAAGTTAGTTTTGGTATTAGTTAGGTTTTTGAGAAAAAGTTAGGTTTTTTATAATAAGTTAGTTTTGGTAAAAGTTAGGTTTTTTAGAAAAAGTTAGGTTTTTTCGAAAAAGTTAGTTTTGGTATAAGTTGGGTTTTTTCGAAAAAGTTAGTTTTGGTATAAGTTAGGTTTTTGAGAAAAAGTTAGGTTTTTAAGAAAAAGTTAGTTTTGGTAAAAGTTAGGTTTTTTCGAAAAAGTAAGGTTTTTTCGAAAAAGTTAGGTTTTTTAGAAAAAGTTAGTTTTGGTATAAGTTAGGTTTTTTCAAAAAAGTTAGTTTTGGTATAAGTTAGGTTTTTTCGAAAAAGTTAGTTTTGGTATAAGTTAGGTTTTTGAGAAAAAGTTAGGTTTTGAAGAAAAAGTTAGTTTTGGTAAAAGTTAGGTTTTTTCGAAAAAGTAAGGTTTTTTCGAAAAAGTTAGGTTTTTTAGAAAAAGTTAGTTTTGGTAAAAATTAGGTTTTTTCGAAAAAATTAGTTTTTTTAAAAGTTAGGTTTTGTCGAAAAAGTAAGGTTTTTTCGAAAAAGTTAGTTTTGGTATAAGTTAGGTTTTTTAGAAAAAGTTAGTTTTGGTATAAGTTAGGTTTTTTCGAAAAAGTTAGTTTTGGTATAAGTTAGGTTTTTTCGAAAAAGTTAGTTTTGGTATAAGTTAGGTTTTTTAGAAAAAGTTAGTTTTGGTAAAAGTTAGGTTTTTTCGAAAAAGTAAGGTTTTTGAGAAAAAGTTAGTTTTGGTATAAGTTAGGTTTTTTCAAAAAAGTTAGTTTTGGTATAAGTTAGGTTTTTTCGAAAAAGTTAGTTTTGGTATAAGTTAGGTTTTTTCGAAAAAGTTAGTTTTGGTATAAGTTAGGTTTTTTCGAAAAAGTTAGTTTTGGTATAAGTTAGGTTTTTTCGAAAAAGTTAGTTTTGGTATAAGTTAGGTTTTTTCGAAAAAGTTAGTTTTGGTATAAGTTAGGTTTTTTCGAAAAAGTTAGTTTTGGTATAAGTTAGGTTTTTAAGAAAAAGTTAGTTTTGGTATAAGTTAGGTTTTTTCGAAAAAGTTAGTTTTGGTATAAGTTAGGTTTTTATGAAAAAGTTAGGTTTTTTCGAAAAAGTTAGTTTTGGTAAAAGTTAGGTTTTTTCGAAAAAGTAAGGTTTTTTAGAAAAAGTTAGTTTTGGTATAAGTTATGTTTTTTCGAAAAGTTAGTTTTGGTATAAGTTAGGTTTTTAAGAAAAAGTTAGTTTTGGTATAAGTTAGGTTTTTGAGAAAAAGTTAGTTTTGGTATAAGTTAGGTTTTTTCGAAAAAGTTAGTTTTGGTATAAGTTAGGTTTTTTCGAAAAAGTAAGGTTTTTTCGAAAAAGTTAGGTTTTTTAGAAAAAGTTAGTTTTGGTATAAGTTAGGTTTTTTCAAAAAAGTTAGTTTTGGTATAAGTTAGGTTTTTTCGAAAAAGTTAGTTTTGGTATAAGTTAGGTTTTTAAGAAAAAGTTAGATTTTTAAGAAAAAGTTAGGTTTTTAAGAAAAAGTTAGTTTTGGTATTAGTTAGGTTTTTGAGAAAAAGTTAGGTTTTTTATAATAAGTTAGTTTTGGTAAAAGTTAGGTTTTTTAGAAAAAGTTAGGTTTTTTCGAAAAAGTTAGTTTTGGTATAAGTTGGGTTTTTTCGAAAAAGTTAGTTTTGGTATAAGTTAGGTTTTTGAGAAAAAGTTAGGTTTTTAAGAAAAAGTTAGTTTTGGTAAAAGTTAGGTTTTTTCGAAAAAGTAAGGTTTTTTCGAAAAAGTTAGGTTTTTTAGAAAAAGTTAGTTTTGGTATAAGTTAGGTTTTTGAGAAAAAGTTAGTTTTGGTATAAGTTAGGTTTTTTCGAAAAAGTTAGTTTTGGTATAAGTTAGGTTTTTGAGAAAAAGTTAGGTTTTGAAGAAAAAGTTAGTTTTGGTAAAAGTTAGGTTTTTTCGAAAAAGTAAGGTTTTTTCGAAAAAGTTAGGTTTTTTAGAAAAAGTTAGTTTTGGTAAAAGTTAGGTTTTTTCGAAAAAATTAGTTTTTTTAAAAGTTAGGTTTTGTCGAAAAAGTAAGGTTTTTTCGAAAAAGTTAGTTTTGGTATAAGTTAGGTTTTTTAGAAAAAGTTAGTTTTGGTATAAGTTAGGTTTTTAAGAAAAAGTTAGTTTTGGTATAAGTTAGGTTTTTTCGAAAAAGTTAGTTTTGGTATAAGTTAGGTTTTTATGAAAAAGTTAGGTTTTTTCGAAAAAGTTAGTTTTGGTAAAAGTTAGGTTTTTTCGAAAAAGTAAGGTTTTTTCGAAAAAGTTAGTTTTGGTATAAGTTAGGTTTTTTCGAAAAAGTTAGTTTTGGTATAAGTTAGGTTTTTAAGAAAAAGTTAGTTTTGGTATAAGTTAGGTTTTTGAGAAAAAGTTAGTTTTGGTATAAGTTAGGTTTTTTCGAAAAAGTTAGTTTTGGTATAAGTTAGGTTTTTTCGAAAAAGTTAGTTTTGGTAAAAGTTAGGTTTTTTAGAAAAGTTAGTTTTGGTATAAGTTGGGTTTTTTCTTAAAAGTTAGTTTTGGTATAAGTTAGGTTTTTAAGAAAAAGTTAGTTTTGGTATAAGTTAGGTTTTTAAGAAAAAGTTAGTTTTGGTATAAGTTAGGTTTTTATGAAAAAGTTAGGTTTTTTCGAAAAAGTTAGTTTTGGTAAAAGTTAGGTTTTTTCGAAAAAGTAAGGTTTTTTAGAAAAAGTTAGTTTTGGTATAAGTTAGGTTTTTAAGAAAAAGTTAGTTTTGGTATAAGTTAGGTTTTTTCGAAAAAGTTAGTTTTGGTATAAGTTAGGTTTTTAAGAAAAAGTTAGTTTTGGTATAAGTTAGGTTTTTTCGAAAAAGTTAGTTTTGGTATAAGTTAGGTTTTTAAGAAAAAGTTAGTTTTGGTATAAGTTAGGTTTTTTCGAAAAAGTTAGTTTTGGTATAAGTTAGGTTTTTTCGAAAAAGTTAGTTTTGGTATAAGTTAGGTTTTTTAGAAAAAGTTAGTTTTGGTATAATTTAGGTTTTTTCGAAAAAGCAAGGTTTTTTAGAAAAAGTTAGTTTTGGTATAAGTTAGGTTTTTTAGAAAAAGTTAGTTTTGGTATAAGTTAGGTTTTTTCGAAAAAGTTAGTTTTGGTATAAGTTAGGTTTTTTCGAAAAAGTTAGTTTTGGTATAAGTTAGGTTTTTATGAAAAAGTTAGGTTTTTTCGAAAAAGTTAGTTTTGGTATAAGTTAGGTTTTTTCGAAAAAGTTAGTTTTGGTATAAGTTAGGTTTTTGAGAAAAAGTTAGTTTTGGTATAAGTTAGGTTTTTTCGAAAAAGTTAGTTTTGGTATAATTTAGGTTTTTTCGAAAAAGTTAGTTTTGGTATAAATTAGGTTTTTTCGAAAAAGTTAGTTTTGGTATAAGTTAGGTTTTTTCGAAAAAGTTAGTTTTGGTATAAGTTAGGTTTTTATGAAAAAGTTAGGTTTTTTCGAAAAAGTTAGTTTTGGTATAAGTTAGGTTTTTATGAAAAAGTTAGTTTTGGTATAAGTGAGGTTTTTTCGAAAAAGTTAGTTTTGGTATAAGTTAGGTTTTTTAGAAAAAGTTAGTTTTGGTATAAGTTAGGTTTTTGAGAAAAGTTAGTTTTGGTATAAGTTAGGTTTTTTAGAAAAAGTTAGTTTTGGTATAAGTTAGGTTTTTTCGAAAAAGTTAGTTTTGGTATAAGTTAGGTTTTTTCGAAAAAGTTAGTTTTGGTATAAATTAGGTTTTTTCGAAAAAGTTAGTTTTGGTATAAGTTAGGTTTTTTCGAAAAAGTTAGTTTTGGTATAAGTTAGGTTTTTTAGAAAAAGTTAGTTTTGGTATAAGTTAGGTTTTTTCGAAAAAGTTAGTTTTGGTATAAGTTAGGTTTTTTCGAAAAAGTTAGTTTTGGTATAAATTAGGTTTTTTCGAAAAAGTTAGTTTTGGTATAAGTTAGGTTTTTTCGAAAAAGTTAGTTTTGGTATAAGTTAGGTTTTTAAGAAAAAGTTAGTTTTGGTATAAGTTAGGTTTTTTCGAAAAAGTTAGTTTTGGTAAAAGTTATGTTTTTATGAAAAAGTTAGGTTTTTTCGAAAAAGTTAGTTTTGGTATAAGTTAGGTTTTTATGAAAAAGTTAGTTTTGGTATAAGTTAGGTTTTTTCGAAAAAGTTAGTTTTGGTATAAGTTAGGTTTTTTAGAAAAAGTTAGTTTTGGTATAAGTTAGGTTTTTTAGAAAAAGTTAGTTTTGGTATAAGTTAGGTTTTTATGAAAAAGTTAGGTTTTTTCGAAAAAGTTAGTTTTGGTAAAAGTTAGGTTTTTTCGAAAAAGTAAGGTTTTTTAGAAAAAGTTAGTTTTGGTATAAGTTAGGTTTTTTCGAAAAAGTTAGTTTTGGTATAAGTTAGAATTTAATGAAAAAGTTAGGTTTTTTCGAAAAAGTTAGTTTTGGTATAAGTTAGGTTTTTTCGAAAAAGTTAGTTTTGGTATAAGTTAGGTTTTTATGAAAAAGTTAGGTTTTTTCGAAAAAGTTAGTTTTGGTATAAGTTAGGTTTTTATGAAAAAGTTAGTTTTGGTATAAGTTAGGTTTTTTCGAAAAAGTTAGTTTTGGTATAAATTAGGTTTTTTCGAAAAAGTTAGTTTTGGTATAAGTTAGGTTTTTTCGAAAAAGTTAGTTTTGGTATAAGTTAGGTTTTTAAGAAAAAGTTAGTTTTGGTATAAGTTAGGTTTTTTCGAAAAAGTTAGTTTTGGTATAAGTTAGGTTTTTATGAAAAAGTTAGTTTTGGTAAAAATTAGGTTTTTAAGAAAAAGTTAGTTTTGGTATAAGTTAGGTTTTTTCGAAAAAGTTAGTTTTGGTATAAGTTAGGTTTTTGAGAAAAAGTTAGTTTTGGCATAAGTTAGGTTTTTGAGAAAAAGTTAGTTTTGGTATAAGTTAGGTTTTTTCGAAAAAGTTAGTTTTGGTATAAGTTAGGTTTTTTCGAAAAAGTTAGTTTTGGTATAAGTTAGGTTTTTAAGAAAAAGTTAGTTTTGGTATAAGTTAGGTTTTTTCGAAAAAGTTAGTTTTGGTATAAGTTAGGTTTTTGAGAAAAAGTTAGTTTTGGTATAAGTTAGGTGTTTTAGAAAAAGTTAGTTTTGGTATAAGTTAGGTTTTTTCGAAAAAGTTAGTTTTGGTATAAGTTAGGTTTTTTCGAAAAAGTTAGTTTTGGTATAAATTAGGCTTTTTCGAAAAAGTTAGTTTTGGTATAAGTTAGGTTTTTTTAGAAAAAGTTAGTTTTGGTATAAGTTAGGTTTTTAAGAAAAAGTTAGTTTTGGTATAAGTTAGGTTTTTTCGAAAAAGTTAGTTTTGGTATAAGTTAGGTTTTTAAGAAAAAGTTAGTTTTGGTATAAGTTAGGTTTTTTCGAAAAAGTTAGTTTTGGTATAAGTTAGGTTTTTTCGAAAAAGTTAGTTTTGGTATAAGTTAGGTTTTTAAGAAAAAGTTAGTTTTGGTATAAGTTAGGTTTTTTCGAAAAAGTTAGTTTTGGTATAAGTTAGGTTTTTTCGAAAAAGTTAGTTTTGGTATAAGTTAGGTTTTTTCGAAAAAGTTAGTTTTGGTATAAGTTAGGTTTTTTCGAAAAAGTTAGTTTTGGTATAAGTTAGGTTTTTTCGAAAAAGTTAGTTTTTTTAAAAGTTAGGTTTTTTCGAAAAAGTAAGGTTTTTTAGAAAAAGTTAGTTTTGGTATAAGTTAGGTTTTTTCGAAAAAGTTAGTTTTGGTATAAGTTAGGTTTTTGAGAAAAAGTTAGTTTTGGTATAAGTTAGGTTTTTATGAAAAAGTTAGGTTTTTTCGAAAAAGTTAGTTTTGGTATAAGTTAGGTTTTTAAGAAAAAGTTAGTTTTGGTATAAGTTAGGTTTTTTCGAAAAAGTTAGTTTTGGTATAAGTTAGGTTTTTTAGAAAAAGTTAGTTTTGGTATAAGTTAGGTTTTTGAGAAAAAGTTAGTTTTGGTATAAGTTATGTTTTTTTCGAAAAAGTTAGTTTTGGTATAAGTTAGGTTTTTATGAAAAAGTTAGGTTTTTTCGAAAAAGTTAGTTTTGGTATAAGTTAGGTTTTTAAGAAAAAGTTAGTTTTGGTATAAGTTAGGTTTTTTCGAAAAAGTTAGTTTTGGTATAAGTTAGGTTTTTTAGAAAAAGTTAGTTTGGGTATAAGTTAGGTTTTTTAGAAAAAGTTAGTTTTGGTATAAGTTAGGTTTTTTAGAAAAAGTTAGTTTTGGTATAAGTTAGGTTTTTATGAAAAAGTTAGGTTTTTTCGAAAAAGTTAGTTTTGGTAAAAGTTAGGTTTTTAAGAAAAAGTTAGTTTTGGTATAAGTTAGGTTTTTTCGAAAAAGTTAGTTTTGGTATAAGTTAGGTTATTATGAAAAAGTTAGGTTTTTTCGAAAAAGTTAGTGTTTACACAAGAATAACAATATAGTGGTATAAACCGACAGTTTGCTGGTTTCGTCAAGTTTCAGCAACTGTCGTATTGTGAGTGCCGGTGGCACTCAGTGGGCACTCAGAGAAAAGGTTATAAAAGGAAAAACAAATAAACAAAATCCCTCTTCTTCGCTTAAAAATCCCGCCAATCGTACGGTAACTATTCTCGAAAGAAAATTCAGCATCCGAATTCCGCAAGTTTGTTCATGGTGCCGTGACCAGGATACGCCGAATTGCTGGTTATTAATTTGCGGATTCTCGCGACCTGTTTTTTCCTACGCATAACGCAACTTTTATCGCGACACAACACTCCCGTTTTTTCGTTACCGCTGACGAAGCTATTTCCATCGTGTCTGATCATGCCAGCGTCTGCCGTCATTCTATCGTCCCGAAGGGCAATTTTGCTGGTCTCATTAGATCGCCACGAGAAGTTCCTCCTTGATTTTCTCCAAGAACGAGACGCTATCGAGGTCGAAACGCGCATAACAAAGTTCGACCAGCTATCCATTGACTTGGAGAAAATCCAAGGTCAGCTAGAGGATTTGGCAATCACCGAAGAAGAAATTGCGCACAATGCCGCTTTACGCGATGATTTTGAGCCGCGCTTGATACGCGCACATTCCCAGCTAAAGGCTAAAAGGGTGCATGTTCCGCGAAGCATTAGTTCCACACCAAACGCTGGCCCGAGCCCCCTAGTAGGCATTAAACTTCCCACCATCGCGCTTCCCGAATACGATGGTGATTACATGCAGTGGCTAACGTATAGGGACACTTTTGAGGGCTTAATACATGATAACCCCGACCTACCGCCGATCCAAAAGTTCCACTATTTGCGCGCATCCTTAAAGGGAGAAGCCGCTAAGGTTATTGAATCCATCACCATCAGTGCCGCAAACTATGAAATAGCATGGAAAATACTGACGGAGCGTTACTCTAACGAGTACCTGTTAAAAAAGCGTCATTTGCAAGCCTTATTCGGAATGGCCACCATGAAAAGGGAAAGTGCCTCAACCCTTCACCATCTTGTCGATGAGTTCGAGCGGCACAAGAAAACGCTAAACCACTTGGGTGAAAACACAGATGCTTGGAGTAGCGTATTAGAACATTTGCTATGCACAAAATTGCCTACAACAACGTTGCGCGATTGGGAGGAATTTGCATCAACAAATGAAAATCCAAGCTACGAAGGCTTGGTGCAATTTTTGCAACGCCGAATGCGAGTGCTCGAAACTCTGATGGTAAACAATACCGACGCGCCCTCTAGCGGAAATCACACGCACTTCACACACAAACAATCGAATCTCAATCGGCTGGCTAGTTTTCCGTCTACCTCTCACGAAACACGTAGGTGCATAATATGCCAGCAAGAGCATAGCATTACGAAATGTCCGCGATTCATGACTATGGGTCCGGAAGAACGATATCGACAGGTCATGTCCAATAAACTATGTTTAAATTGTTTGCGGGACAACCACCGAGCGCGCGATTGCTCCTCGCAATACAAATGCAGACACTGTCACTCAGCACACCATACACTGTTACACAACGCACACAACGTACACAACGCACAAGGAGCACTTCCCACTGCAAACACCATGCCAGCTGCGCGAAATGTTCCGGTAAGCCATCCACAGAACAAAGACGATCACGCCACAAACACCCAAAGACACCACGTAGCAGCACACGCAAGCCAGCAAACATATGATCATGTGTTTCTGCAAACTGCCGTGGTACACGTTGCTGATTCACATGGTACTCTGCATCCAGTGCGAGCACTATTGGATAGTGCCTCGCAGCCTGATTTGATGAGCACCAGGCTTGCTCAGAGGTTAGCGTTGAAACTTGATACGGTCAACGTAACGCTCATCGGTGCGGGTCACTCTTCCACCCCGGTGCGGAAATCGGTGCGTGTGAAGATTTCCTCCCGAACGGGCCAATATCAGCTGAATGCTGATTTCTTGATTGTGGACAATTTGATTGGGGATTTGCCAGCACATGATGTGCGCACCGCCGAGTGGCAAATTCCGCCAAATTTTATGCTTGCCGACCCCCAGTTTAATAAGTCGGCACCGCTCGATCTTATCCTCGGTGCCCGGCATTATCATGCATTTTTCCAGAGCGGGGCGCAATATAAAATTTCGCATAACCTTCCTGTCCTCATTGAAAGTGTGTTCGGCTGGATCGTGACCGGCTCAGCATCAGCATGTGATAACAACAACGAAACTTCCAACGCATCTTCCGTCGTCTGCATGAGCACGCTTGAGGAATCACTCGAGCGATTCTGGAAAGTGGAAGAATTACAAATAAGCGATGGTTACTCCCCCGAAGAAAGGTATTGCGAAAAATTATACCAAGATACAACACAACGAGACGATACTGGTCGTTATATTGTTCGTTTACCAAAGCAGCCTGACTTTGAAGAAAAGCTGGGTCTTTCGAAATTATCAGCTCTACGACGTTTTACAATGCTCGAAAGGCGCCTAGAACGCGATCCTCATATTAAAGCGGCATACCATGAATTCATGCATGAATATTTGGAGCTAGGGCACATGTCGCTGATACAAGCTCCAGCTGACGACGAATCAGCATATTATCTGCCGCACCATCCCGTATTCAAGGCTTCGAGCACAACAACAAAAACCAGGGTGGTGTTTGATGGATCAGCGAAAACATCATCTGGATACTCGCTCAACGAAGCGCTATGTGTCGGCCCTGCAGTGCAGGATGATTTGCTGGACATCATTCTACGATTCCGCACGTATAAGGTGGCGGTTGTTGGAGACATTGCTAAAATGTACCGCCAAATACTACTGCATCCAGACGATAGGAAGTATGCCCGCATTTGTTTCCGGTTTGATGCGCATTCACCGATCCAGTATTACGAGCTAAACACCGTAACCTATGGGTTGTCCCCATCATCCTTCCTTGCAACTCGAACCTTGCAGCAGCTTGCAAACGATGAGGGAACCACATATCCTGTTGCCGCATCCGCTCTGAAGAGCAATTTCTACGTGGACGACTTCATAGGCGGTGCGGATTCGATCGAAAGCGCTCGGCGTCTACGAGTAGAGTTAGATGAATTACTTTCAAGGGGTGGTTTTGAATTACGGAAGTGGACTTCAAACCGATTAGAGGTGCTTACCGGTCTAACTGCGGATCAGATCGGCACACAGTCAGCGCTACAGTTTATACCCGACGAAACGGTAAAGACTCTTGGAGTTTCGTGGGAGCCAGAACATGATGTTCTATCATTCGAGTCCGCAATCGACACCGACACAGCACGTCCTACTAAAAGAAGCATCCTCTCTAACATAGCCCGCATGTTCGATCCGCTTGGCCTGATTTCTCCCATTGTCGTACGAGCCAAAATCATGATGCAGGAGTTGTGGTTGCAGAAAGCTGGTTGGGACGATCTTGTTCCTGATTCTATCTGCAAGAAATGGAAAAATATTCAGCAAGATTGGCCACTCATATCCGGTTTTAAGATCGATCGCTATGCGCTGTTACCTGGTAGTAAATTGCAGTTACACACCTTCTGTGACGCATCTGAAGCAGCTTACGGGGCCTGCATTTATGTTCGTTGCGAAAGTGAGCAAGGTGAAGTTCGCACCACTTTACTTTCATCCAAGTCGCGAGTGGCACCACTTAAGCGTGTCACACTACCTCGACTGGAACTGTGTGCTGCAGTATTAGGCGCTCATCTTTACGATCGAGTCAAGAAGGCGATGGGACTACACGCAGCAGAAGTATTCTTTTGGTCCGATTCTACCGTCACGTTAAAGTGGATCAGCGCCTCACCTAACACGTGGGCAACGTTCGTAGGCAACCGAGTATCGGAGGTGCAGCATTATACTCATCCTCGTCAGTGGAGGCATGTTCCCGGCTCAACTAACCCTGCCGATATGGTCTCACGCGGCATGTCAGCAGCAGATTTCCTGCAGAGCAAGCTGTGGAGTTGCGGTCCGGAATGGCTAGCACTACCCGCATCCAACTGGCCCAACTGTAATCCTGAACCAGCTGAAGATACGAATCTCGAAATTCGTCAGGTGAGTGCTGCCTATGTAAACACCATCACTAACCGATTGCACTAACCGAAGCGATTGTTACGCATCGTTGCATACTGCATTCGCTTCACACGTAACACTAAGGAGAAGGCACGCACTCAACGAACACCAACACACTTCGCATCACCTTTAGTCATCACTCCCGAATACATGAAAGCTGCTAAAACCGTGCTATGTCGTTTAGCACAGCAAGACGCATTTTCAACGGAGCTACGGCAATTGACAAGGGGTGAAGCAATAGGAAGATCACACCGAACCAACGATATACTCCCCGGCCGATTGGTTATACTACTGGATGAATCCTTACCAACAACCCGATGGCCCCTAGCACGCATCGTTGCAATTCATCCTGGAGAGGACCAGCTCACACGTGTGGTAAAACTACAAACGGTAAAAGGGATCATCACTCGTCCGATCAACAAAATCTGCTTACTGCCGTTAGCGGATGGTGAAACCACATGCTAGTTCCTTTCGCCTTTGTTATGACATTCTGTCATGGGGGGGAGTATGTTTACACAAGAATAACAATATAGTGGTATAAACCGACAGTTTGCTGGTTTCGTCAAGTTTCAGCAACTGTCGTATTGTGAGTGCCGGTGGCACTCAGTGGGCACTCAGAGAAAAGGTTATAAAAGGAAAAACAAATAAACAAAATCCCTCTTCTTCGCTTAAAAATCCCGCCAATCGTACGGTAACTATTCTCGAAAGAAA
This sequence comes from Anopheles funestus, assembly GCF_943734845.2. Taxonomy (NCBI): domain Eukaryota; kingdom Metazoa; phylum Arthropoda; class Insecta; order Diptera; family Culicidae; genus Anopheles; species Anopheles funestus. The sequence continues at coordinate 27,680 of NW_026045296.1, read as the reverse complement.
ATTCAGCATCCGAATTCCGCAAGTTTGTTCAGTTAGTTTTGGTATAAGTTAGGTTTTTTCGAAAAAGTTAGTTTTTTTAAAAGTTAGGTTTTTTCGAAAAAGTAAGGTTTTTTCGAAAAAGTTAGTTTTGGTATAAGTTAGGTTTTTTCGAAAAAGTTAGTTTTGGTATAAGTTAGGTTTTTTCGAAAAAGTAAGGTTTTTTAGAAAAAGTTAGTTTTGGTAAAAGTTAGGTTTTTCGAAAAAGTTAGTTTTGGTATAAGTTAGGTTTTTAAGAAAAAGTTAGTTTTGGTATAAGTTAGGTTTTTTCAAAAAAGTTAGTTTTGGTATAAGTTAGGTTTTTTCGAAAAAGTTAGTTTTGGTATAAGTTAGGTTTTTAAGAAAAAGTTAGTTTTGGTATAAGTTAGGTTTTTAAGAAAAAGTTAGTTTTGGTATAAGTTAGGTTTTTATGAAAAAGTTAGGTTTTTTCGAAAAAGTTAGTTTTGGTAAAAGTTAGGTTTTAAGAAAAAGTTAGTTTTGGTATAAGTTAGGTTTTTTAGAAAATGTTAGTTTTGGTATAAGTTAGGTTTTTTAGAAAAAGTTAGTTTTGGTATAAGTTAGGTTTTTTCGAAAAAGTTAGTTTTGGTATAAGTTAGGTTTTTTCGAAAAAGTTAGTTTTGGTATAAATTAGGTTTTTTCGAAAAAGTTAGTTTTGGTATAAGTTAGGTTTTTTCGAAAAAGTTAGTTTTGGTATAAGTTAGGTTTTTTCGAAAAAGTTAGTTTTGGTATAAGTTAGGTTTTTAAGAAAAAGTTAGTTTTGGTATAAGTTAGGTTTTTTCGAAAAAGTTAGTTTTGGTATAAGTTAGGTTTTTGAGAAAAAGTTAGTTTTGGTATAAGTTAGGTTTTTTAGAAAAAGTTAGTTTTGGTATAAGTTAGGTTTTTAAGAAAAAGTTAGTTTTGGTATAAGTTAGGTTTTTTCGAAAAAGTTAGTTTTGGTATAAGTTAGGTTTTTGAGAAAAAGTTAGTTTTGGTATAAGTTAGGTTTTTTCGAAAAAGGTAGTTTTGGTATAAATTAGGTTTTTTCGAAAAAGTTAGTTTTGGTATAAGTTAGGTTTTTTCGAAAAAGTTAGTTTTGGTATAAGTTAGGTTTTTAAGAAAAAGTTAGTTTTGGTATAAGTTAGGTTTTTTAGAAAAAGTTAGTTTTGGTATAAGTTAGGTTTTTTCGAAAAAGTTAGTTTTGGTATAAGTTAGGTTTTTTCGAAAAAGTTAGTTTTGGTATAAGTTAGGTTTTTTCGAAAAAGTTAGTTTTGGTATAAATTAGGTTTTTGAGAAAAAGTTAGGTTTGGTATAAGTTAGGTTTTTTCGAAAAAGTTAGTTTTGGTATAAGTTAGGTTTTTTCGAAAAAGTTAGTTTTGGTATAAGTTAGGTTTTTTCGAGAAAGTTAGTTTTGGTATAAGTTAGGTTTTTTCGAAAAAGTTAGTTTTGGTATAAGTTAGGTTTTTATGAAAAAGTTAGTTTTGGTATAAATTAGGTTTTTAAGAAAAAGTTAGTTTTGGTATAAGTTAGGTTTTTAAGAAAAAGTTAGTTTTGGTATAAGTTAGGTTTTTTCGAAAAAGTTAGTTTTGGTATAAGTTAGGTTTTTTCGAAAAAGTTAGTTTTGGTATAAGTTAGGTTTTTTCGAAAAAGTTAGTTTTGGTATAAGTTAGGTTTTTTAGAAAAAGTTAGTTTTGGTATAAGTTAGGTTTTTTCGAAAAAGTTAGTTTTTTTAAAAGTTAGGTTTTTTCGAAAAAGTAAGGTTTTTTAGAAAAAGTTAGTTTTGGTATAAGTTAGGTTTTTTCGAAAAAGTTAGTTTTGGTATAAGTTAGGTTTTTGAGAAAAAGTTAGTTTTGGTATAAGTTAGGTTTTTATGAAAAAGTTAGGTTTTTTCGAAAAAGTTAGTTTTGGTATAAGTTAGGTTTTTAAGAAAAAGTTAGTTTTGGTATAAGTTAGGTTTTTTCGAAAAAGTTAGTTTTGGTATAAGTTAGGTTTTTTAGAAAAAGTTAGTTTTGGTATAAGTTAGGTTTTTGAGAAAAAGTTAGTTTTGGTATAAGTTATGTTTTTTTCAAAAAAGTTAGTTTTGGTATAAGTTAGGTTTTTATGAAAAAGTTAGGTTTTTTCGAAAAAGTTAGTTTTGGTATAAGTTAGGTTTTTAAGAAAAAGTTAGTTTTGGTATAAGTTAGGTTTTTTCGAAAAAGTTAGTTTTGGTATAAGTTAGGTTTTTTAGAAAAAGTTAGTTTTGGTATAAGTTAGGTTTTTTAGAAAAAGTTAGTTTTGGTATAAGTTAGGTTTTTTAGAAAAAGTTAGTTTTGGTATAAGTTAGGTTTTTATGAAAAAGTTAGGTTTTTTCGAAAAAGTTAGTTTTGGTAAAAGTTAGGTTTTTAAGAAAAAGTTAGTTTTGGTATAAGTTAGGTTTTTTCGAAAAAGTTAGTTTTGGTATAAGTTAGGTTTTTATGAAAAAGTTAGGTTTTTTCGAAAAAGTTAGTTTTGGTATAAGTTAGGTTTTTTCGAAAAAGTTAGTTTTTTTAAAAGTTAGGTTTTTTCGAAAAAGTAAGGTTTTTTAGAAAAAGTTAGTTTTGGTATAAGTTAGGTTTTTTCGAAAAAGTTAGTTTTGGTATAAGTTAGGTTTTTTCGAAAAAGTAAGGTTTTTTAGAAAAAGTTAGTTTTGGTAAAAGTTAGGTTTTTTCGAAAAAGTTAGTTTTGGTATAAGTTAGGTTTTTAAGAAAAAGTTAGTTTTGGTATAAGTTAGGTTTTTTCAAAAAAGTTAGTTTTGGTATAAGTTAGGTTTTTTCGAAAAAGTTAGTTTTGGTATAAGTTAGGTTTTTAAGAAAAAGTTAGTTTTGGTATAAGTTAGGTTTTTAAGAAAAAGTTAGTTTTGGTATAAGTTAGGTTTTTATGAAAAAGTTAGGTTTTTTCGAATAAGTTAGTTTTGGTAAAAGTTAGGTTTTAAGAAAAAGTTAGTTTTGGTATAAGTTAGGTTTTTTAGAAAATGTTAGTTTTGGTATAAGTTAGGTTTTTTAGAAAAAGTTAGTTTTGGTATAAGTTAGGTTTTTTCGAAAAAGTTAGTTTTGGTATAAGTTAGGTTTTTTCGAAAAAGTTAGTTTTGGTATAAATTAGGTTTTTTCGAAAAAGTTAGTTTTGGTATAAGTTAGTTTTTTTTAGAAAAAGTTAGTTTTGGTATAAGTTAGGTTTTTAAGAAAAAGTTAGTTTTGGTATAAGTTAGGTTTTTTCGAAAAAGTTAGTTTTGGTATAAGTTAGGTTTTTATGAAAAAGTTAGGTTTTTTCGAAAAAGTTAGTTTTGGTATAAGTTAGGTTTTTATGAAAAAGTTAGTTTTGGTATAAGTTAGGTTTTTTCGAAAAAGTTAGTTTTGGTATAAGTTAGGTTTTTTCGAAAAAGTTAGTTTTGGTATAAGTTAGGTTTTTTCGAAAAAGTTAGTTTTGGTATAAATTAGGTTTTTTCGAAAAAGTTAGTTTTGGTATAAGTTAGGTTTTTTCGAAAAAGTTAGTTTTGGTATAAGTTAGGTTTTTAAGAAAAAGTTAGTTTTGGTATAAGTTAGGTTTTTTAGAAAAAGTTAGTTTTGGTATAAGTTAGGTTTTTTCGAAAAAGTTAGTTTTGGTATAAGTTAGGTTTTTTCGAAAAAGTTAGTTTTGGTATAAGTTAGGTTTTTCCGAAAAAGTTAGTTTTGGTATAAATTAGGTTTTTTCGAAAAAGTTAGTTTTGGTATAAGTTAGGTTTTTTAGAAAAAGTAAGTTTTCGTACAAGTTAGATTTTTTAGAAAAAGTTAGTTTTGGTATAAATTAGGTTTTTTCGAAAAAGTTAGTTTTGGTATAAGTTAGGTTTTTTCGAAAAAGTTAGTTTTGGTATAAGTTAGGTTTTTTAGAAAAAGTTAGTTTTGGTATAAGTTAGGTTTTTTAGAAAAAGTTAGTTTTGGTATAAGTTAGGTTTTTTCGAAAAAGTTAGTTTTGGTATGAGTTAGGTTTTTTCGAAAAAGTTAGTTTTGGTATGAGTTAGGTTTTTTCGAAAAAGTTAGTTTTGGTATAAGTAAGGTTTTTTCGAAAAAGTTAGTTTTGGTATAAGTTAGGTTTTTAAGAAAAAGTTAGTTTTGGTATAAGTTAGGTTTTTATGAAAAAGTTAGGTTTTTTCGAAAAAGTTAGTTTTGGTATAAGTTAGGTTTTTAAGAAAAAGTTAGTTTTGGTATAAGTTAGGTTTTTATGAAAAAGTTAGGTTTTTTCGAAAAAGTTAGTTTTGGTAAAAGTTAGGTTTTTTCGAAAAAGTAAGGTTTTTTAGAAAAAGTTAGTTTTGGTATAAGTTAGGTTTTTTCGAAAAAGTTAGTTTTGGTATAAGTTAGGTTTTTAAGAAAAAGTTAGTTTTGGTATAAGTTAGGTTTTTTCGAAAAAGTTAGTTTTGGTATAAGTTAGGTTTTTGAGAAAAAGTTAGTTTTGGTATAAGTTAGGTTTTTTCGAAAAAGTTAGTTTTGGTATAAGTTAGGTTTTTTAGAAAAAGTTAGGTTTTTTCGAAAAAGTTAGTTTTGGTATAAGTTAGGTTTTTAAGAAAAAGTTAGTTTTGGTATAAGTTAGGTTTTTTCGAAAAAGTTAGTTTTGGTATAAGTTAGGTTTTTTCGAAAAAGTTAGTTTTGGTATAAGTTAGGTTTTTTAGAAAAAGTTAGGTTTTTTCGAAAAAGTTAGTTTTGGTATAAGTTAGGTTTTTAAGAAAAAGTTAGTTTTGGTATAAGTTAGGTTTTTTCGAAAAAGTTAGTTTTGGTATAAGTTAGGTTTTTAAGAAAAAGTTAGTTTTGGTATAAGTTAGGTTTTTTCGAAAAAGTTAGTTTTGGTATAAGTTAGGTTTTTGAGAAAAAGTTAGTTTTGGTATAATTTAGGTTTTTAAGAAAAAGTTAGTTTTGGTATAATTTAGGTTTTTTCGAAAAAGTAAGGTTTTTTAGAAAAAGTTAGTTTTGGTATAAGTTAGGTTTTTTAGAAAAAGTTAGTTTTGGTATAAGTTAGGTTTTTTCGAAAAAGTTAGTTTTGGTATAAGTTAGGTTTTTTCGAAAAAGTTAGTTTTGGTATAAGTTAGGTTTTTATGAAAAAGTTAGGTTTTTTCGAAAAAGTTAGTTTTGGTATAAGTTAGGTTTTTTCGAAAAAGTTAGTTTTGGTATAAGTTAGGTTTTTGAGAAAAAGTTAGTTTTGGTATAAGTTAGGTTTTTTCGAAAAAGTTAGTTTTGGTATAATTTAGGTTTTTTCGAAAAAGTTAGTTTTGGTATAAGTTAGGTTTTTTCGAAAAAGTTAGTTTTGGTATAAGTTAGGTTTTTTCGAAAAAGTTAGTTTTTTTATAAGCTAGGTTTTTATGAAAAAGTTAGGTTTTTTCGAAAAAGTTAGTTTTGGTATAAGTTAGGTTTTTATGAAAAAGTTAGTTTTGGTATAAGTTAGGTTTTTTCGAAAAAGTTAGTTTTGGTATAAGTTAGGTTTTTTAGAAAAAGTTAGGTTTTTTCGAAAAAGTTAGTTTTGGTATAAGTTAGGTTTTTAAGAAAAAGTTAGTTTTGGTATAAGTTAGGTTTTTTCGAAAAAGTTAGTTTTGGTATAAGTTAGGTTTTTTCGAAAAAGTTAGGTTTTTTAGAAAAAGTTAGTTTTGGTATAAGTTAGGTTTTTTCGAAAAAGTTAGTTTTGGTATAAGTTAGGTTTTTTCGAAAAAGTTAGTTTTGGTATAAATTAGGTTTTTTCGAAAAAGTTAGTTTTGGTATAAGTTAGGTTTTTTCGAAAAAGTTAGTTTTGGTATAAGTTAGGTTTTTGAGAAAAAGTTAGTTTTGGTATAAGTTAGGTTTTTATGAAAAAGTTAGTTTTGGTATAAGTTAGGTTTTTTCGAAAAAGTTAGTTTTGGTATAAGTTAGGTTTTTTCGAAAAAGTTAGTTTTGGTACAAATTAGGTTTTTTCGAAAAAGTTAGTTTTGGTATAAGTTAGGTTTTTTCGAAAAAGTTAGTTTTGGTATAAGTTAGGTTTTTTAGAAAAAGTTAGTTTTGGTATAAGTTAGGTTTTTTCGAAAAAGTTAGTTTTGGTATAAGTTAGGTTTTTTCGAAAAAGTTAGTTTTGGTATAAATTAGGTTTTTTCGAAAAAGTTAGTTTTGGTATAAGTTAGGTTTTTTCGAAAAAGTTAGTTTTGGTATAAGTTAGGTTTTTAAGAAAAAGTTAGTTTTGGTATAAGTTAGGTTTTTTCGAAAAAGTTAGTTTTGGTATAAGTTAGGTTTTTATGAAAAAGTTAGTTTTGGTATAAGTTAGGTTTTTTCGAAAAAGTTAGTTTTGGTATAAGTTAGGTTTTTTAGAAAAAGTTAGTTTTGGTATAAGTTAGGTTTTTTCGAAAAAGTTAGTTTTGGTATAATTTAGGTTTTTTCGAAAAAGTTAGGTTTTTTAGAAAAAGTTAGGTTTTTTCGAAAAAGTTAGTTTTGGTATAAGTTAGGTTTTTATGAAAAAGTTAGTTTTAGTATAAGTTAGGTTTTTTCGAAAAAGTTAGGTTTTTTCGAAAAAGTAAGTTTTGGTAAAAGTTAGGTTTTTATGAAAAAGTTAGTTTTGGTATAAGTTAGGTTTTTTCGAAAAAGTTAGTTTTGGTATAAGTTAGGTTTTTATGAAAAAGTTAGTTTTGGTATAAGTTAGGTTTTTTCGAAAAAGTTAGTTTTGGTATAAGTTAGGTTTTTTAGAAAAAGTTAGTTTTGGTATAAGTTAGGTTTTTTAGAAAAAGTTAGTTTTGGTATAAGTTAGGTTTTTATGAAAAAGTTAGGTTTTTTCGAAAAAGTTAGTTTTGGTAAAAGTTAGGTTTTTTCGAAAAAGTAAGGTTTTTTAGAAAAAGTTAGTTTTGGTATAAGTTAGGTTTTTTCGAAAAAGTTAGTTTTGGTATAAGTTAGGTTTTTAAGAAAAAGTTAGTTTTGGTATAAATTAGGTTTTTTCGAAAAAGTTAGTTTTGGTATAAATTAGGTTTTTTCGAAAAAGTTAGTTTTGGTATAAGTTAGGTTTTTTCGAAAAAGTTAGTTTTGGTATAAGTTAGGTTTTTTCGAAAAAGTTAGTTTTGGTATAATTTAAGTTTTTTCGAAAAAGTTAGTTTTGGTATAAATTAGGTTTTTAAGAAAAAGTTAGTTTTGGTATAAATTAGGTTTTTTCGAAAAAGTTAGTTTTGGTATAAGTTAGGTTTTTATGAAAAAGTTAGGTTTTTTCGAAAAAGTTAGTTTTGGTATAAGTTAGGTTTTTTCGAAAAAGTTAGTTTTGGTATAAGTTAGGTTTTTTCGAAAAAGTTAGTTTTGGTATAAGTTAGGTTTTTATGAAAAAGTTAGTTTTTTTATAAGTTAGGTTTTTAAGAAAAAGTTAGGTTTTTTCGAAAAAGTAAGTTTTGGTAAAAGTTAGGTTTTTTCGAAAAAGTAAGGTTTTGTAGAAAAAGTTAGTTTTGGTATAAGTTAGGTTTTTTCGAAAAAGTTAGTTTCGGTATAAGTTAGGTTTTTTCGAAAAAGTTAGTTTTGGTATAAATTAGGTTTTTTCGAAAAAGTTAGTTTTGGTATAAGTTAGGTTTTTTCGAAAAAGTTAGTTTTGGTATAAGTTAGGTTTTTAAGAAAAAGTTAGTTTTGGTATAAGTTAGGTTTTTTCGAAAAAGTTAGTTTTGGTATAAGTTAGGTTTTTATGAAAAAGTTAGGTTTTTTCGAAAAAGTTAGTTTTGGTATAAGTTAGGTTTTTATGAAAAAGTTAGTTTTGGTATAAGTTAGGTTTTTTCGAAAAAGTTAGTTTTGGTATAAGTTATGTTTTTATGAAAAAGTTAGGTTTTTTCGAAAAAGTTAGTTTTGGTAAAAGTTAGGTTTTTTCGAAAAAGTAAGGTTTTTTAGAAAAAGTTAGTTTTGGTATAAGTTAGGTTTTTTCGAAAAAGTTAGTTTTGGTATAAGTTAGGTTTTTAAGAAAAAGTTAGTTTTGGTATAAATTAGGTTTTTTCGAAAAAGTTAGTTTTGGTATAAATTAGGTTTTTTCGAAAAAGTTAGTTTTGGTATAAGTTAGGTTTTTTCGAAAAAGTTAGTTTTGGTATAAGTTAGGTTTTTTCGAAAAAGTTAGTTTTGGTATAAATTAGGTTTTTTCGAAAAAGTTAGTTTTGGTATAAGTTAGGTTTTTTCGAAAAAGTTAGTTTTGGTATAAGTTAGGTTTTTATGAAAAAGTTAGGTTTTTCCGAAAAAGTTAGTTTTGGTATAAGTTAGGTTTTTTCGAAAAAGTTAGTTTTGGTATAAGTTAGGTTTTTTCGAAAAAGTTAGTTTTGGTATAAGTTAGGTTTTTATGAAAAAGTTAGTTTTTTTATAAGTTAGGTTTTTAAGAAAAAGTTAGGTTTTTTCGAAAAAGTAAGTTTTGGTAAAAGTTAGGTTTTTTCGAAAAAGTAAGGTTTTGTAGAAAAAGTTAGTTTTGGTATAAGTTAGGTTTTTTCGAAAAAGTTAGTTTCGGTATAAGTTAGGTTTTTTCGAAAAAGTTAGTTTTGGTATAAATTAGGTTTTTTCGAAAAAGTTAGTTTTGGTATAAGTTAGGTTTTTTCGAAAAAGTTAGTTTTGGTATAAGTTAGGTTTTTAAGAAAAAGTTAGTTTTGGTATAAGTTAGGTTTTTTCGAAAAAGTTAGTTTTGGTATAAGTTAGGTTTTTATGAAAAAGTTAGGTTTTTTCGAAAAAGTTAGTTTTGGTATAAGTTAGGTTTTTATGAAAAAGTTAGTTTTGGTATAAGTTAGGTTTTTTCGAAAAAGTTAGTTTTGGTATAAGTAAGGTTTTTATGAAAAAGTTAGGTTTTTTCGAAAAAGTTAGTTTTGGTAAAAGTTAGGTTTTTTCGAAAAAGTAAGGTTTTTTAGAAAAAGTTAGTTTTGGTATAAGTTAGGTTTTTTCGAAAAAGTTAGTTTTGGTATAAGTTAGGTTTTTAAGAAAAAGTTAGTTTTGGTATAAGTTAGGTTTTTTCGAAAAAGTTAGTTTTGGTATAAGTTAGGTTTTTTCGAAAAAGTTAGTTTTGGTATAAGTTAGGTTTTTTAGAAAAAGTTAGTTTTGGCATAAGTTAGGTTTTTTCGAAAAAGTTAGTTTTGGTATAAGTTAGGTTTTTTCGAAAAAGTTAGTTTTGGTATAAGTTAGGTTTTTGAGAAAAAGTTAGTTTTGGTATAAGTTAGGTTTTTTCGAAAAAGTTAGTTTTGGTATAAGTTAGGTTTTTTAGAAAAAGTTAGTTTTGGTATAAGTTAGGTTTTTTCGAAAAAGTTAGTTTTGGTTTAAGTTAGGTTTTTTCGAAAAAGTTAGTTTTGGTATAAATTAGGTTTTTTCGAAAAAGTTAGTTTTGGTATAAGTTAGGTTTTTTAGAAAAAGTTAGTTTTGGTATAAGTTAGGTTTTTAAGAAAAAGTTAGTTTTGGTTTAAGTTAGGTTTTTTCGAAAAAGTTAGTATAGGTATAAGTTAGGTTTTTATGAAAAAGTTAGTTTTGGTATAAGTTAGGTTTTTATGAAAAAGTTAGGTTTTTTCGAAAAAGTTAGTTTTGGTATAAGTTAGGTTTTTTCGAAAAAGTTAGTTTTGGTATAAGTTAGGTTTTTAAGAAAAAGTTAGTTTTGGTATAAGTTAGGTTTTTTCGAAAAAGTTAGTTTTGGTATAAGTTAGGTTTTTTAGAAAAAGTTAGTTTTGGTATAAGTTAGGTTTTTTCGAAAAAGTTAGTTTTGGTATAAGTTAGGTTTTTATGAAAAAGTTAGTTTTGGTATAAGTTAGGTTTTTTCGAAAAAGTTAGTTTTGGTATAAGTTAGGTTTTTTAGAAAAAGTTAGTTTTGGTATAAGTTAGGTTTTTAAGAAAAAGTTAGTTTTGGTATAAGTTAGGTTTTTTCGAAAAAGTTAGTTTTTTTATAAGTTAGGTTTTAATGAAAAAGTTAGTTTTGGTATAAGTTAGGTTTTTATGAAAAAGTTAGGTTTTTTCGAAAAAGTTAGTTTTGGTATAAGTTAGGTTTTTTCGAAAAAGTTAGTTTTGGTATAAGTTAGGTTTTTAAGAAAAAGTTAGTTTTGGTATAAGTTAGGTTTTTTCGAAAAAGTTAGTTTTGGTATAAGTTAGGTTTTTTAGAAAAAGTTAGGTTTTTAAGAAAAAGTTAGTTTTGGTATAAGTTAGGTTTTTGAGAAAAAGTTAGGTTTTTTAGAATACTAGTTAATAGGCCCGGTTACATGGCTACACAACAGAGCTACGTAATGCCGATTCTATTGAGTTTTCGTCACATCTAGTAGAAGTTTTTTTATTTTTTTTTTTGCTCGGTTAGAACGGGCCTGGCCGTATCAAGACTTATTTTACCACGTAGCAGGATAGTCAGACTTTGCTACGGGGGTACGGTCCGGATGGGATTTGAACCCGGTCCTGCCGTGAGGGCGGGCGCCGTTTTTCACATGTACCACCGGGCCGCCCCAAGTTTTTTTTTATCATGCTGTAAATTTTCTGATGTAATTACGGCTTACGTTGGCGATACTATGGTACTTACAGTGAAATCCAGCCTTACAGACTGAATATGCCAATTTGCTTCGAACATTAGGTGAATTTCATCTGCTACAACCAAAGGAACCGATCCTGTTTGAGAATTATACGTTTTTTTTTTGCCGAAAGTTGGTCATGGCCAATTTCAACCCGACCATCGTGGAATTGCTTCTTTTTAACCATCCAAAATTTCCAATTTACTATCCTTTTGCGCAACGGACTTGGCTCCGTCAGAATTGCGCACAACAATTCTACTTCAAACCCCAAAATAGTTAAGTCTTTGAGGCGGACTTGTAGTCTCTTCAATCCGGGTTTCATGATCAAATATTGAAAGATTGATCACGGAAAAGGAATATTTTCAGATCGCATGACATATATTCCGTTTTCTACAACCAAAAACATAAATTAGCTTGTTTAGTAAAATGTCTAAGCAAATTTCAAAATTCCTTACCCCGCGGTAGCTCGGTCGTGGTAATATTAACACCATCTTCACCAGCTATTGCTTTTCTGGACGGAATAGGAGAGGAGTGATCCTGGACGGACATCAGTTGGTATTGATTTCATCCTCTTTTTTGTGGTATACTACAACCCCAAAAAGTATCGGGACTGCCTTTTCTGAAATTTGTTTACCCATAGCGAGACAGTCAGTCCTGCGTACGGAGGTTTGGCCTGGATGTGTTATTATTACTGGTCCTGTGGTATAGATTACCGGTTCCGCTACCATTCAGCAATTCTCAATAAGCAATTCAAAAACAATTGTACTTTACTTAACACACACATTCTCGAAACCTTTTCCACTTGTACCGTTCAAACGCAGCGTTTTGATTACTTGGAATATTGTCAAAAATTGACGATACTAATTGTGATGCTTACGGTGCAATTCAGCCTTGCAGGCATCTTTTCGATACGGGATACATAAAGTGGCGTGAATTCTAATATGAATCACAGAACATGCCAATTTGCTTCGAATATCAGGAGAATTTCTCTGCTGCAACCAAAAGGAAAAATAGCCTGTATAATTTTTTTTGATCAAATCGAATGTTTCCTTACCCTTCACCGCGAGCTCCTAATATCCGAATTAAGAATCATTCGTTCGTTTTGAGGATTTCAAAGTTGGTCAAGGCCGATGTCAGCCCGGCCATCGTGGTTTTTAAATGCTTCTTTTCAACCATCTAAAATGTCCAATTTACTATCTTGGCTCCGTCAGAATTTCTTTACAATAGTTCTGCTACAATCGCCAAAATAGGGAAAATTCAAGCATTGAAGATGTTAGTGGAAGTCTTAGAAAATTCCGTTTAAGATGCACTTCGGGTCTCTTCAGTTTTGGTTTCATGATGTGCCATTGTAGGATCGGCCGCGGAAAAGAAATATTTTCGGAGCGCATGACATGTATTCCGTTTTCTACAACCATTAGAAATAGTAAATTGTTGAATAAAATATCTAAGTAAATTCAAAAATTCCTTACCCCTTACCGACAGCAAATACGATCAATTTAACGCAGTATATTAATGGATGTTTTCACTGTTTTTCAAAATTTGCAGTGGTCAATGGTGGCCCGGTGGCCCGGTTGCCAAGTCCTGGTAATATTATCACCATCTTCACTACAACTTCATCTTCATCTTCTTAAATTCACTACAACTTGAAGAGGTCTTGGCCAGCCACTGCTAACTTTCCTTGGCTTTATTTACCCGTAGCGAGACAGTCCATCCTGCGTACGGAGGTTTACATAGCCCGGATGGGATTAGATCACTGGTTCTGTGGTGTAGACACCCGAGCCGCTACCATTCAGCAATTCCCGCTCAGCAATTAAAAAATGCAAAATCTTCGTGGAATTGCTTTAAATTAATATTCTGCTGTTAAAATGTAGTTAATTTTGCTTTCTTCAACTTTTGCTTATTTTCACTTGCCCAACACACTCTGGAAACCGTACCACTTGTACCATTTGTTGAGCCAGCCTACTACGGAATATTTAGCATCGTCCTACCGTAAAATATCCTTTTGTATGATCCATTCACATTTTGATAAATTGAAGTAGGCTTAGAACCTGTGCAACAACCAAAAAACTACATCAATCTAGTGAACATGCAGGGTTTGTTGAATGAGCTTTCATATTGGGCAAATTAAAGTTTTACAACAATGCCTTAGAAAAACCGATATGCCAACACTGCAGTAACGCTGCGTTACTGCACGAGTAGAATTTGTATATAGAAGTTAGTTTTGGTAAAAGTTAGGTTTTTTCGAAAAAGTTAGTTTTGGTATAAGTTAGGTTTTTTCGAAAAAGTTAGTTTTGGTATAAGTTAGGTTTTTTAGAAAAAGTGAGTTTTGGTATAAGTTAGGTTTTTTCGAAAAAGTTAGTTTTTTTATAAGTTAGGTTTTTTCGAAAAAGTTAGTTTTGGTATGAGTTAGGTTTTTTCGAAAAAGTTAGTTTTGGTATAAGTTAGGTTTTTAAGAAAAAGTTAGTTTTGGTATAAGTTAGGTTATTAAGAAAAAGTTAGTTTTGGTATAAGTTAGGTTTTTTCGAAAAAGTTAGTTTTGGTATAAGTTAGGTTTTTAAGAAAAAGTTAGATTTTTAAGAAAAAGTTAGGTTTTTAAGAAAAAGTTAGTTTTGGTATAAGTTAGGTTTTTGAGAAAAAGTTAGGTTTTTTATAATAAGTTAGTTTTGGTAAAAGTTAGGTTTTTTAGAAAAAGTTAGGTTTTTTCGAAAAAGTTAGTTTTGGTATAAGTTAGGTTTTTTCAAAAAAGTTAGTTTTGGTATAAGTTAGGTTTTTTCGAAAAAGTTAGTTTTGGTATAAGTTAGGTTTTTGAGAAAAAGTTAGTTTTGGTATAAGTTAGGTTTTTAAGAAAAAGTTAGTTTTGGTATAAGTTAGGTTTTTTCGAAAAAGTTAGTTTTGGTATAAGTTAGGTTTTTATGAAAAAGTTAGGTTTTTTCGAAAAAGTTAGTTTTGGTAAAAGTTAGGTTTTTTCGAAAAAGTAAGGTTTTTTAGAAAAAGTTAGTTTTGGTATAAGTTAGGTTTTTGAGAAAAAGTTAGTTTTGGTATAAGTTAGGTTTTTTAGAAAAAGTTAGTTTTGGTATAAGTTAGGTTTTTTCGAAAAAGTTAGTTTTGGTATAAGTTAGGTTTTTTCGAAAAAGTTAGTTTTGGTATAAATTAGGTTTTTTCGAAAAAGTTAGTTTTGGTATAAGTTAGGTTTTTTCGAAAAAGTTAGTTTTGGTATAAGTTAGGTTTTTTCGAAAAAGTTAGTTTTGGTATAAGTTAGGTTTTTTTAGAAAAAGTTAGTTTTGGTATAAGTTAGGTTTTTTAGAAAAAGTTAGTTTTGGTAAAAGTTAGGTTTTTTAGAAAAAGTTAGGTTTTTTAGAAAAGTGAGTTTTGGTATAAGTTAGGTTTTTTCGAAAAAGTTAGTTTTTTTATAAGTTAGGTTTTTTCGAAAAAGTTAGTTTTGGTATGAGTTAGGTTTTTTCGAAAAAGTTAGTTTTGGTATAAATTAGGTTTTTTCGAAAAAGTTAGTTTTGGTATGAGTTAGGTTTTTTAGAATAAGTTAGTTTTGGTAAAAGTTAGGTTTTTTAGAAAAAGTTAGGTTTTTTCGAAAAAGTTAGTTTTGGTATAAGTTAGGTTTTTTCGAAAAAGTTAGTATTGGTATAAGTTAGGTTTTTTCGAAAAAGTTAGTTTTGGTATAAGTTAGGTTTTTAAGAAAAAGTTAGTTTTGGTATAAGTTAGGTTTTTAAGAAAACGTTAGTTTTGGTATAAGTTAGGTTTTTTCGAAAAAGTTAGTTTTGGTATAAGTTAGGTTTTTTCGAAAAAGTTAGTTTTGGTAAAAGTAAGGTTTTTTCGAAAAAGTTAGTTTTGGTATAAGTTAGGTTTTTATGAAAAAGTTAGGTTTTTTCGAAAAAGTTAGTTTTGGTAAAAGTTAGGTTTTTTCGAAAAAGTAAGGTTTTTTAGAAAAAGTTAGTTTTGGTAAATGTTAGGTTTTTTAGAAAAAGTTAGGTTTTTTAGAAAAAGTGAGTTTTGGTATAAGTTAGGTTTTTTCGAAAAAGTTAGTTTTTTTATAAGTTAGGTTTTTGCGAAAAAGTTAGTTTTGGTATAAGTTAGGGTTTTTCGAAAAAGTTAGTTTTGGTATAAGTTAGGTTTTTTCGAAAAAGTTAGTTTTGGTATAAATTAGGTTTTTTAGAAAAAGTTAGTTTTGGTATAAGTTAGGTTTTTTAGAAAAAGTTAGTTTTGGTAAAAGTTAGGTTTTTTCGAAAAAGTTAGTTTTGGTATAAGTTAGGTTTTTTAGAAAAAGTTAGTTTTGGTATAAGTTAGGTTTTTTCGAAAAAGTTAGTTTTGGTATAAGTTAGGTTTTTTCGAAAAAGTTAGTTTTGGTATAAATTAGGTTTTTTCGAAAAAGTTAGTTTTGGTATAAGTTAGGTTTTTAAGAAAAAGTTAGTTTTGGTATAAGTTAGGTTTTTAAGAAAAAGTTAGTTTTGGTATAAGTTAGGTTTTTTCGAAATAGTTAGTTTTGGTATAAGTTGGGTTTTTTCTTAAAAGTTAGTTTTGGTATAAGTTAGGTTTTTAAGAAAAAGTTAGTTTTGGTATAAGTTAGGTTTTTAAGAAAAAGTTAGTTTTGGTATAAGTTAGGTTTTTATGAAAAAGTTAGGTTTTTTCGAAAAAGTTAGTTTTGGTAAAAGTTAGGTTTTTAAGAAAAAGTTAGTTTTGGTATAAGTTAGGTTTTTTCGAAAAAGTTAGTTTTGGTATAAGTTAGGTTTTTGAGAAAAAGTTAGTTTTGGTATAAGTTAGGTTTTTTAGAAAAAGTTAGTTTTGGTATAAGTTAGGTTTTTTCGAAAAAGTTAGTTTTGGTATAAGTTAGGTTTTTTCGAAAAAGTTAGTTTTGGTATAAATTAGGTTTTTTCGAAAAAGTTAGTTTTGGTATAAGTTAGGTTTTTTAGAAAAAGTTAGTTTTGGTATAAATTAGGTTTTTTCGAAAAAGTTAGTTTTGGTATAAGTTAGGTTTTTTCGAAAAAGTTAGTTTTGGTATAAGTTAGGTTTTTAAGAAAAAGTTAGTTTTGGTATAAGTTAGGTTTTTATGAAAAAGTTAGGTTTTTTCGAAAAAGTTAGTTTTGGTAAAAGTTAGGTTTTTAAGAAAAAGTTAGTTTTGGTATAAGTTGGGTTTTTTCTTAAAAGTTAGTTTTGGTATAAGTTAGGTTTTTAAGAAAAAGTTAGTTTTGGTATAAGTTAGGTTTTTAAGAAAAAGTTAGTTTTGGTATAAGTTAGGTTTTTATGAAAAAGTTACGTTTTTTCGAAAAAGTTAGTTTTGGTAAAAGTTAGGTTTTTAAGAAAAAGTTAGTTTTGGTATAAGTTAGGTTTTTTCGAAAAAGTTAGTTTTGGAATAAGTTAGGTTTTTGAGAAAAAGTTAGTTTTGGTATAAGTTAGGTTTTTTCGAAAAAGTTAGTTTTGGTATAAGTTAGGTTTTTTCGAAAAAGTTAGTTTTGGTATAAGTTAGGTTTTTTAGAAAAAGTTAGTTTTGGTATAAGTTAGGTTTTTTCGAAAAAGTTAGTTTTGGTATAAGTTAGGTTTTTTCGAAAAAGTTAGTTTTGGTATAAATTAGGTTTTTTCGAAAAAGTTAGTTTTGGTATAAGTTAGGTTTTTAAGAAAAAGTTAGTTTTGGTATAAGTTAGGTTTTTAAGAAAAAGTTAGTTTTGGTATAAGTTAGGTTTTTTCGAAAAAGTTAGTTTTGGTATAAGTTAGGTTTTTATGAAAAAGTTAGGTTTTTTCGAAAAAGTTAGTTTTGGTATAAGTTAGGTTTTTTCGAAAAAGTAAGGTTTTTTAGAAAAAGTTAGTTTTGGTATAAGTTAGGTTTTTTCGAAAAAGTTAGTTTTGGTATAAGTTAGGTTTTTTCGAAAAAGTTAGTTTTGGTATAAGTTAGGTTTTTATGAAAAAGTTAGGTTTTTTCGAAAAAGTTAGTTTTGGTATAAGTTAGGTTTTTTCGAAAAAGTTAGTTTTGGTATAAATTAGGTTTTTTCGAAAAAGTTAGTTTTGGTATAAGTTAGGTTTTTTCGAAAAAGTTAGTTTTGGTATAAGTTAGGTTTTTTAGAAAAAGTTAGTTTTGGTATAAGTTAGGTTTTTAAGAAAAAGTTAGTTTTGGTATAAGTTAGGTTTTTAAGAAAAAGTTAGTTTTGGTATAAGTTAGGTTTTTAAGAAAAAGTTAGTTTTGGTATAAGTTAGGTTTTTAAGAAAAAGTTAGTTTTGGTATAAGTTAGGTTTTTTCGAAAAAGTTAGTTTTGGTATAAGTTAGGTTTTTAAGAAAAAGTTAGTTTTGGTATAAGTTAGGTTTTTTCGAAAAAGTTAGTTTTGGTATAAGTTAGGTTTTTTCGAAAAAGTTAGTTTTGGTATAAGTTAGGTTTTTAAGAAAAAATTAGTTTTGGTATAAGTTAGGTTTTTATGAAAAAGTTAGGTTTTTTCGAAAAAGTTAGGTTTTTTCGAAAAAGTTAGTTTTGGTATAAGTTAGGTTTTTAAGAAAAAATTAGTTTTGGTATAAGTTAGGTTTTTATGAAAAAGTTAGGTTTTTTCGAAAAAGTTAGGTTTTTAAGAAAAAGTTAGTTTTGGTATAAGTTAGGTTTTTTCGAAAAAGTTAGTATTGGTATATGTTAGGTTTTTTAGAAAAAGTTAGTTTTGGTATAAGTTAGGTTTTTTAGAAAAAGTTAGTTTTGGTATAAGTTAGGTTTTTTCGAAAAAGTTAGTTTTGGTATGAGTTAGGTTTTTTAGAATAAGTTAGTTTTGGTAAAAGTTAGGTTTTTTAGAAAAAGTTAGGTTTTTTCGAAAAAGTTAGTTTTGGTATAAGTTAGGTTTTTTCAAAAAAGTTAGTTTTGGTATAAGTTAGGTTTTTTCGAAAAAGTTAGTTTTGGTATAAGTTAGGTTTTTAAGAAAAAGTTAGTTTTGGTATAAGTTAGGTTTTTATGAAAAAGTAAGGTTTTTTCGAAAAAGTTAGTTTTGGTAAAAGTTAGGTTTTTAAGAAAAAGTTAGTTTTGGTATAAGTTAGGTTTTTTCGAAAAAGTTAGTTTTGGTATAAGTTAGGTTTTTTCGAAAAAGTAAGGTTTTTTAGAAAAAGTTAGTTTTGGTGTAAGTTAGGTTTTTTCGAAAAAGTTAGTTTTGGTATAAGTTAGGTTTTTTCGAAAAAGTTAGTTTTGGTATAAGTTAGGTTTTTATGAAAAAGTTAGGTTTTTTCGAAAAAGTTAGTTTTGGTATAAGTTAGGTTTTTAAGAAAAAGTTAGTTTTGGTATAAGTTAGGTTTTTATGAAAAAGTTACGTTTTTTCGAAAAAGTTAGTTTTGGTAAAAGTTTGGTTTTTAAGAAAAAGTTAGTTTTGGTATAAGTTAGGTTTTTTCGAAAAAGTTAGTTTTGGAATAAGTTAGGTTTTTGAGAAAAAGTTAGTTTTGGTATAAGTTAGGTTTTTATGAAAAAGTTACGTTTTTTCGAAAAAGTTAGTTTTGGTAAAAGTTAGGTTTTTAAGAAAAAGTTAGTTTTGGTATAAGTTAGGTTTTTTCGAAAAAGTTAGTTTTGGTATAAGTTAGGTTTTTTCGAAAAAGTTAGTTTTGGTATAAGTTAGGTTTTTATGAAAAAGTTAGGTTTTTTCGAAAAAGTTAGTTTTGGTATAAGTTAGGTTTTTTCGAAAAAGTAAGGTTTTTTAGAAAAAGTTAGTTTTGGTGTAAGTTAGGTTTTTTCGAAAAAGTTAGTTTTGGTATAAGTTAGGTTTTTTCGAAAAAGTTAGTTTTGGTAAAAGTTAGGTTTTTATGAAAAAGTTAGGTTTTTTCGAAAAAGTTAGTTTTGGTATAAGTTAGGTTTTTATGAAAAAGTTAGGTTTTTTCGAAAAAGTTAGTTTTGGTATAAGTTAGGTTTTTTCGAAAAAGTAAGGTTTTTTAGAAAAAGTTAGTTTTGGTGTAAGTTAGGTTTTTTCGAAAAAGTTAGTTTTGGTATAAGTTAGGTTTTTTCGAAAAAGTTAGTTTTGGTATAAGTTAGGTTTTTATGAAAAAGTTAGGTTTTTTCGAAAAAGTTAGTTTTGGTATAAGTTAGGTTTTTAAGAAAAAGTTAGTTTTGGTATAAGTTAGGTTTTTATGAAAAAGTTACGTTTTTTCGAAAAAGTTAGTTTTGGTAAAAGTTAGGTTTTTAAGAAAAAGTTAGTTTTGGTATAAGTTAGGTTTTTTCGAAAAAGTTAGTTTTGGAATAAGTTAGGTTTTTGAGAAAAAGTTAGTTTTGGTATAAGTTAGGTTTTTATGAAAAAGTTACGTTTTTTCGAAAAAGTTAGTTTTGGTAAAAGTTAGGTTTTTAAGAAAAAGTTAGTTTTGGTATAAGTTAGGTTTTTTCGAAAAAGTTAGTTTTGGTATAAGTTAGGTTTTTTCGAAAAAGTTAGTTTTGGTATAAGTTAGGTTTTTATGAAAAAGTTAGGTTTTTTCGAAAAAGTTAGTTTTGGTATAAGTTAGGTTTTTTCGAAAAAGTAAGGTTTTTTAGAAAAAGTTAGTTTTGGTGTAAGTTAGGTTTTTTCGAAAAAGTTAGTTTTGGTATAAGTTAGGTTTTTTCGAAAAAGTTAGTTTTGGTATAAGTTAGGTTTTTATGAAAAAGTTAGGTTTTTTCGAAAAAGTTAGTTTTGGTATAAGTTAGGTTTTTAAGAAAAAGTTAGTTTTGGTATAAGTTAGGTTTTTATGAAAAAGTTACGTTTTTTCGAAAAAGTTAGTTTTGGTAAAAGTTAGGTTTTTAAGAAAAAGTTAGTTTTGGTATAAGTTAGGTTTTTTCGAAAAAGTTAGTTTTGGAATAAGTTAGGTTTTTGAGAAAAAGTTAGTTTTGGTATAAGTTAGGTTTTTTCGAAAAAGTTAGTTTTGGTATAAGTTAGGTTTTTTCGAAAAAGTTAGTTTTGGTATAAATTAGGTTTTTTCGAAAAAGTTAGTTTTGGTATAAGTTAGGTTTTTTAGAAAAAGTTAGTTTTGGTATAAGTTAGGTTTTTTCGAAAAAGTTAGTTTTGGTATAAGTTAGGTTTTTTCGAAAAAGTTAGTTTTGGTATAAATTAGGTTTTTTCGAAAAAGTTAGTTTTGGTATAAGTTAGGTTTTTTAGAAAAATTTAGTTTTGGTATAAGTTAGGTTTTTTCGAAAAAGTTAGTTTTGGTATAAGTTAGGTTTTTTAGAAAAAGTTAGTTTTGGTATAAGTTAGGTTTTTTAGAAAAAGTTAGTTTTGGTATAAGTTAGGTTTTTTCGAAAAAGTTAGTTTTGGTATGAGTTAGGTTTTTTAGAATAAGTTAGTTTTGGTAAAAGTTAGGTTTTTTAGAAAAAGTTAGGTTTTTTCGAAAAAGTTAGTTTTGGTATAAGTTAGGTTTTTTCGAAAAAGTTAGTTTTGGTATAAATTAGGTTTTTTCGAAAAAGTTAGTTTTGGTATAAGTTAGGTTTTTAAGAAAAAGTTAGTTTTGGTATAAGTTAGGTTTTTAAGAAAAAGTTAGTTTTGGTATAAGTTAGGTTTTTTCGAAAAAGTTAGTTTTGGTATAAGTTAGGTTTTTATGAAAAAGTTAGGTTTTTTCGAAAAAGTTAGTTTTGGTATAAGTTAGGTTTTTTCGAAAAAGTAAGGTTTTTTAGAAAAAGTTAGTTTTGGTATAAGTTAGGTTTTTTCGAAAAAGTTAGTTTTGGTATAAGTTAGGTTTTTTCGAAAAAGTTAGTTTTGGTATAAGTTAGGTTTTTATGAAAAAGTTAGGTTTTTTCGAAAAAGTTAGTTTTGGTATAAGTTAGGTTTTTTCGAAAAAGTTAGTTTTGGTATAAATTAGGTTTTTTCGAAAAAGTTAGTTTTGGTATAAGTTAGGTTTTTTTAGAAAAAGTTAGTTTTGGTATAAGTTAGGTTTTTTCGAAAAAGTTAGTTTTGGTATAAGTTAGGTTTTTTCGAAAAAGTTAGTTTTGGTATAAGTTAGGTTTTTTAGAAAAAGTTAGTTTTGGTATAAGTTAGGTTTTTAAGAAAAAGTTAGTTTTGGTATAAGTTAGGTTTTTAAGAAAAAGTTAGTTTTGGTATAAGTTAGGTTTTTAAGAAAAAGTTAGTTTTGGTATAAGTTAGGTTTTTAAGAAAAAGTTAGTTTTGGTATAAGTTAGGTTTTTTCGAAAAAGTTAGTTTTGGTATAAGTTAGGTTTTTAAGAAAAAGTTAGTTTTGGTATAAGTTAGGTTTTTTCGAAAAAGTTAGTTTTGGTATAAGTTAGGTTTTTTCGAAAAAGTTAGTTTTGGTATAAGTTAGGTTTTTAAGAAAAAATTAGTTTTGGTATAAGTTAGGTTTTTATGAAAAAGTTAGGTTTTTTCGAAAAAGTTAGGTTTTTTCGAAAAAGTTAGTTTTGGTATAAGTTAGGTTTTTAAGAAAAAATTAGTTTTGGTATAAGTTAGGTTTTTATGAAAAAGTTAGGTTTTTTCGAAAAAGTTAGGTTTTTAAGAAAAAGTTAGTTGTGGTATAAGTTAGGTTTTTTCGAAAAAGTTAGTATTGGTATATGTTAGGTTTTTTAGAAAAAGTTAGTTTTGGTATAAGTTAGGTTTTTTAGAAAAAGTTAGTTTTGGTATAAGTTAGGTTTTTTCGAAAAAGTTAGTTTTGGTATGAGTTAGGTTTTTTAGAATAAGTTAGTTTTGGTAAAAGTTAGGTTTTTTAGAAAAAGTTAGGTTTTTTCGAAAAAGTTAGTTTTGGTATAAGTTAGGTTTTTTCAAAAAAGTTAGTTTTGGTATAAGTTAGGTTTTTTCGAAAAAGTTAGTTTTGGTATAAGTTAGGTTTTTAAGAAAAAGTTAGTTTTGGTATAAGTTAGGTTTTTATGAAAAAGTAAGGTTTTTTCGAAAAAGTTAGTTTTGGTAAAAGTTAGGTTTTTAAGAAAAAGTTAGTTTTGGTATAAGTTAGGTTTTTTCGAAAAAGTTAGTTTTGGTATAAGTTAGGTTTTTTCGAAAAAGTTAGTTTTGGTATAAGTTAGGTTTTTAAGAAAAAGTTAGGTTTTTTCGAAAAAGTTAGTTTTGGTAAAAGTTAGGTTTTTTCGAAAAAGTTAGTTTTGTTATAAGTTAGGTTTTTTCGAAAAAGTTAGTTTTGGTATAAGTTATGTTTTTTCGAAAAAGTTAGGTTTTTTAGAAAAAGTTAGTTTTGGTATAAGTTAGGTTTTTTCGAAAAAGTTAGTTTTGGTATAAATTAGGTTTTTTAGAAAAAGTTAGTTTTGGTATAAGTTAGGTTTGTTAGAAAAAGTTAGTTTTGGTATAAGTTAGGTTTTTAAGACAAAGTTAGGTTTTTAAGAAAAAGTTAGTTTTGTCAAAAGTTAGGTTTTTTCGAAAAAGTTAGGTTTTTTCGAAAAAGTTAGGTTTTTAAGAAAAAGTTAGTTTTGGTATAAGTTAGGTTTTTTCGAAAAAGTTAGTTTTGGTATAAATTAGGTTTTTTAGAAAAAGTTAGTTTTGGTATAAGTTAGGTTTTTTCGAAAAAGTTAGTTTTGGTATAAGTTAGGTTTTTTCGAAAAAGTTAGGTTTTTTAGAAAAAGTTAGTTTTGGTAAAAGTTAGGTTTTTTCGAAAAAGTTAGTTTTTTTATAAATTAGGTTTTTTAGAAAAAGTTAGTTTTGGTATAAATTAGGTTTTTTAGAAAAAGTTAGTTTTGGTATAAGTTAGGTTTTTTAGAAAAAGTTAGTTTTGGTATAAGTTAGGTTTTTTCGAAAAAGTTAGGTTTTTTAGAAAAAGTTAGTTTTAATATAAGTTAGGTTTTTTCGAAAAAGTTAGTTTTGGTATAAGTTAGGTTTTTTCGAAAAAGTTAGGTTTTTTAGAAAAAGTTAGTTTTGGTAAAAGTTAGGTTTTTTAGAAAAAGTTAGTTTTGGTATAAGTTAGGTTTTTTCGAAAAAGTTAGTTTTGGTTTAAATTAGGTTTTTTAGAAAAGTTAGTTTTGGTATAAGTTAGGTTTTTTAGAAAAAGTTAGTTTTGGTATAAGTTAGGTTTTTTCGAAAAAGTTAGGTTTTTTAGAAAAAGTTAGTTTTGGTATAAGTTAGGTTTTTTCGAAAAAGTTAGTTTTGGTAAAAGTTAGGTTTTTTCGAAAAAGTTAGTTTTGTTATAAGTTAGGTTTTTTCGAAAAAGTTAGTTTTGGTAAAAGTTAGGTTTTTAAGAAAAAGTTAGTTTTGGTATAAGTTAGGTTTTTTCGAAAAAGTTAGTTTTGGTATAAGTTAGGTTTTTTCGAAAAAGTTAGTTTTGGTATAAGTTAGGTTTTTTAGAACAAGTTAGTTTTGGTAAAAGTTAGGTTTTTTCGAAAAAGTTAGTTTTGGTATAAGTTAGGTTTTTTAGAAAAAGTTAGTTTTGGTATAAGTTAGGTTTTTTCGAAAAAGTTAGGTTTTTTAGAAAAAGTTAGTTTTGGTAAAAGTTAGGTTTTTTAAAAAAGTTAGGTTTTTCGAAAAAGTTAGTTTTGGTTTAAATTAGGTTTTTTAGAAAAAGTTAGTTTTGGTATAAGTTAGGTTTGTTAGAAAAAGTTAGTTTTGGTATAAGTTAGGTTTTTAAGACAAAGTTAGGTTTTTAAGAAAAAGTTAGTTTTGTTAAAACTTAGGTTTTTTCGAAAAAGTTAGGTTTTTTCGAAAAAGTTAGGTTTTTAAGAAAAAGTTAGTTTTGGTATAAGTTAGGTTTTTAAGAAAAAGTTAGTTTTGGTATAAGTTAGGTTTTTTCGAAAAAGTTAGTTTTGGTATAAATTAGGTTTTTTAGAAAAAGTTAGTTTTGGTATAAGTTAGGTTTTTTCGAAAAAGTTAGTTTTGGTATAAGTTATGTTTTTTCGAAAAAGTTAGGTTTTTTAGAAAAAGTTAGTTTTGGTATAAGTTAGGTTTGTTAGAAAAAGTTAGTTTTGGTATAAGTTAGGTTTTTAAGACAAAGTTAGGTTTTTAAGAAAAAGTTAGTTTTGTCAAAAGTTAGGTTTTTTCGAAAAAGTTAGGTTTTTTCGAAAAAGTTAGGTTTTTAAGAAAAAGTTAGTTTTGGTATAAGTTAGGTTTTTTCGAAAAAGTTAGTTTTGGTATAAATTAAGTTTTTTAGAAAAAGTTAGTTTTGGTATAAGTTAGGTTTTTTCGAAAAAGTTAGTTTTGGTATAAGTTAGGTTTTTTCGAAAAAGTTAGGTTTTTTAGAAAAAGTTAGTTTTGGTAAAAGTTAGGTTTTTTCGAAAAAGTTAGTTTTGGTAAAAGTTAGGTTTTTTCGAAAAAGTTAGGTTTTTAAGAAAAAGTTAGTTTTGGTATAAGTTAGGTTTTTTCGAAAAAGTTAGGTTTTTAAGAAAAAGTTAGTTTTGGTATAAGTTAGGTTTTTTCGAAAAAGTTAGTTTTGGTTTAAATTAGGTTTTTTAGAAAAAGTTAGTTTTGGTATAAGTTAGGTTTGTTAGAAAAAGTTAGTTTTGGTATAAGTTATGTTTTTTCGAAAAAGTTAGGTTTTTTAGAAAAAGTTAGTTTTGGTAT
Organism: Anopheles funestus; assembly: GCF_943734845.2. Classification (NCBI taxonomy): domain Eukaryota; kingdom Metazoa; phylum Arthropoda; class Insecta; order Diptera; family Culicidae; genus Anopheles; species Anopheles funestus. The sequence goes on along the minus strand of NW_026045296.1, from coordinate 3,796 downwards.
AAGTTAGGTTTTTATGAAAAAGTTAGGTTTTTTCGAAAAAGTTAGTTTTGGTATAAGTTAGGTTTTTTCGAAAAAGTTAGTTTTGGTATAAATTAGGTTTTTTCGAAAAAGTTAGTTTTGGTATAAGTTAGGTTTTTTTAGAAAAAGTTAGTTTTGGTATAAGTTAGGTTTTTTCGAAAAAGTTAGTTTTGGTATAAGTTAGGTTTTTTAGAAAAAGTTAGTTTTGGTATAAGTTAGGTTTTTAAGAAAAAGTTAGTTTTGGTATAAGTTAGGTTTTTAAGAAAAAGTTAGTTTTGGTATAAGTTAGGTTTTTAAGAAAAAGTTAGTTTTGGTATAAGTTAGGTTTTTAAGAAAAAGTTAGTTTTGGTATAAGTTAGGTTTTTTCGAAAAAGTTAGTTTTGGTATAAGTTAGGTTTTTAAGAAAAAGTTAGTTTTGGTATAAGTTAGGTTTTTTCGAAAAAGTTAGTTTTGGTATAAGTTAGGTTTTTTCGAAAAAGTTAGTTTTGGTATAAGTTAGGTTTTTAAGAAAAAATTAGTTTTGGTATAAGTTAGGTTTTTATGAAAAAGTTAGGTTTTTTCGAAAAAGTTAGGTTTTTTCGAAAAAGTTAGTTTTGGTATAAGTTAGGTTTTTAAGAAAAAATTAGTTTTGGTATAAGTTAGGTTTTTATGAAAAAGTTAGGTTATTTCGAAAAAGTTAGGTTTTTAAGAAAAAGTTAGTTTTGGTATAAGTTAGGTTTTTTCGAAAAAGTTAGTATTGGTATATGTTAGGTTTTTTAGAAAAAGTTAGTTTTGGTATAAGTTAGGTTTTTTAGAAAAAGTTAGTTTTGGTATAAGTTAGGTTTTTTCGAAAAAGTTAGTTTTGGTATGAGTTAGGTTTTTTAGAATAAGTTAGTTTTGGTAAAAGTTAGGTTTTTTAGAAAAAGTTAGGTTTTTTCGAAAAAGTTAGTTTTGGTATAAGTTAGGTTTTTTCAAAAAAGTTAGTTTTGGTATAAGTTAGGTTTTTTCGAAAAAGTTAGTTTTGGTATAAGTTAGGTTTTTAAGAAAAAGTTAGTTTTGGTATAAGTTAGGTTTTTATGAAAAAGTAAGGTTTTTTCGAAAAAGTTAGTTTTGGTAAAAGTTAGGTTTTTAAGAAAAAGTTAGTTTTGGTATAAGTTAGGTTTTTTCGAAAAAGTTAGTTTTGGTATAAGTTAGGTTTTTATGAAAAAGTTAGGTTTTTTCGAAAAAGTTAGTTTTGGTATAAGTTAGGTTTTTTCGAAAAAGTAAGGTTTTTTAGAAAAAGTTAGTTTTGGTATAAGTTAGGTTTTTTCGAAAAAGTTAGTTTTGGTATAAGTTAGGTTTTTTCGAAAAAGTTAGTTTTGGTATAAGTTAGGTTTTTATGAAAAAGTTAGGTTTTTTCGAAAAAGTTAGTTTTGGTATAAGTTAGGTTTTTAAGAAAAAGTTAGTTTTGGTATAAGTTAGGTTTTTATGAAAAAGTTAGGTTTTTTCGAAAAAGTTAGTTTTGGTAAAAGTTAGGTTTTTAAGAAAAAGTTAGTTTTGGTATAAGTTAGGTTTTTTCGAAAAAGTTAGTTTTGGAATAAGTTAGGTTTTTGAGAAAAAGTTAGTTTTGGTATAAGTTAGGTTTTTTCGAAAAAGTTAGTTTTGGTATAAGTTAGGTTTTTTCGAAAAAGTTAGTTTTGGTATAAATTAGGTTTTTTCGAAAAAGTTAGTTTTGGTATAAGTTAGGTTTTTTAGAAAAAGTTAGTTTTGGTATAAGTTAGGTTTTTTTCGAAAAAGTTAGTTTTGGTATAAGTTAGGTTTTTTCGAAAAAGTTAGTTTTGGTATAAATTAGGTTTTTTCGAAAAAGTTAGTTTTGGTATAAGTTAGGTTTTTTAGAAAAAGTTAGTTTTGGTATAAGTTAGGTTTTTTCGAAAAAGTTAGTTTTGGTATAAGTTAGGTTTTTTAGAAAAAGTTAGTTTTGGTATAAGTTAGGTTTTTTCGAAAAAGTTAGTTTTGGTATAAGTTAGGTTTTTTCGAAAAAGTTAGTTTTGGTATAAATTAGGTTTTTTCGAAAAAGTTAGTTTTGGTATAAGTTAGGTTTTTAAGAAAAGTTAGTTTTGGTATAAGTTAGGTTTTTAAGAAAAAGTTAGTTTTGGTATAAGTTAGGTTTTTTTCGAAAAAGTTAGTTTTGGTATAAGTTAGGTTTTTATGAAAAAGTTAGGTTTTTTTCGAAAAAGTTAGTTTTGGTATAAGTTAGGTTTTTTTCGAAAAAGTAAGGTTTTTTAGAAAAAGTTAGTTTTGGTATAAGTTAGGTTTTTTTCGAAAAAGTTAGTTTTGGTATAAGTTAGGTTTTTTCGAAAAAGTTAGTTTTGGTATAAATTAGGTTTTTATGAAAAAGTTAGGTTTTTTCGAAAAAGTTAGTTTTGGTATAAGTTAGGTTTTTCGAAAAAGTAAGGTTTTTTAAAAAAAGTTAGTTTTGTTATAAGTTAGGTTTTTTCGAAAAAGTTAGGTTTTTTAGAAAAAGTTAGTTTTGGTATAAGTTGGGTTTTTTCTTTAAAGTTAGTTTTGGTATAAGTTAGGTTTTTAAGAAAAAGTTAGTTTTGGTATAAGTTAGGTTTTTAAGAAAAAGTTAGTTTTGGTATAAGTTAGGTTTTTATGAAAAAGTTACGTTTTTTCGAAAAAGTTAGTTTTGGTAAAAGTTAGGTTTTTAAGAAAAAGTTAGTTTTGGTATAAGTTAGGTTTTTTCGAAAAAGTTAGTTTTGGAATAAGTTAGGTTTTTGAGAAAAAAGTTAGTTTTGGTATAAGTTAGGTTTTTTCGAAAAAGTTAGTTTTGGTATAAGTTAGGTTTTTTCGAAAAAGTTAGTTTTGGTATAAATTAGGTTTTTTCGAAAAAGTTAGTTTTGGTATAAGTTAGGTTTTTTAGAAAAAGTTAGTTTTGGTATAAGTTAGGTTTTTTCGAAAAAGTTAGTTTTGGTATAAGTTAGGTTTTTTCGAAAAAGTTAGTTTTGGTATAAATTAGGTTTTTTCGAAAAAGTTAGTTTTGGTATAAGTTAGGTTTTTTAGAAAAAGTTAGTTTTGGTATAAGTTAGGTTTTTTCGAAAAAGTTAGTTTTGGTATAAGTTAGGTTTTTTAGAAAAAGTTAGTTTTGGTATAAGTTAGGTTTTTTCGAAAAAGTTAGTTTTGGTATAAGTTAGGTTTTTTTCGAAAAAGTTAGTTTTGGTATAAATTAGGTTTTTTTCGAAAAAGTTAGTTTTTGGTATAAGTTAGGTTTTTAAGAAAAAGTTAGTTTTGGTATAAGTTAGGTTTTAAAGAAAAAGTTAGGTTTTGGTATAAGTTAGGTTTTTCGAAAAAGTTAGTTTTGGTATAAGTTAGGTTTTTATGAAAAGTTAGTGTTTTTTCGAAAAAGTTAGTTTTGGTATAAGTTAGGTTTTTTCGAAAAACTAACTTTTTTAGAAAAAGTTAGTTTTTGGTATAAGTTAGGTTTTTTCGAAAAAGTTAGTTTTGGTATAAGTTAGGTTTTTTCGAAAAAGTTAGTTTTGGTATAAGTTAGGTTTTTATGAAAAAGTTAGGTTTTTTCGAAAAAGTTAGTTTTGGTATAAGTTAGGTTTTTTCGAAAAAGTTAGTTTTGGTATAAATTAGGTTTTTTCGAAAAAGTTAGTTTTGGTATAAGTTAGGTTTTTTTAGAAAAAGTTAGTTTTGGTATAAGTTAAGGTTTTTTTTTTCGAAAAAGTTAGTTTTGGTATAAGTTAGGTTTTTTCGAAAAAGTTAGTTTTGGTATAAGTTAGGTTTTTTTAGAAAAAGTTAGTTTTGGTATAAGTTA
>NW_026045295.1:0-58229 GCF_943734845.2 Anopheles funestus | reverse complement strand
AAGTTAGGTTTTTATGAAAAAGTTAGGTTTTTTCGAAAAAGTTTCGTTTGGTATAAGTTAGGTTTTTTCGAAAAAGTTAGTTTTGGTATAAGTTAGGTTTTTAAGAAAAAGTTAGTTTTGGTATAAGTTAGGTTTTTTCGAAAAAGTCAGGTTTTTTCGAAAAAGTTAGTTTTGGTATAAGTTAGGTTTTTTCGAAAAAGTTAGTTTTGGTATAAGTTAGGTTTTTAAGAAAAAGTTAGTTTTGGTATAAGTTAGGTTTTTTAGAAAAAGTTAGTTTTGGTATAAGTTAGGTTTTTTCGAAAAACTTAGGTTTTTTCGAAAAAGTTAGTTTTGGTATAAGTTAGGTTTTTAAGAAAAAGTTAGTTTTGTATAAGTTAGGTTTTTTCGAAAAAGTTAGTTTTGGTATAAGTTAGGTTTTTAAGAAAAAGTTAGATTTTTAAGAAAAAGTTAGGTTTTTAAGAAAAAGTTAGTTTTGGTATAAGTTAGGTTTTTGAGAAAAAGTTAGGTTTTTTATAATAAGTTAGTTTTGGTAAAAGTTAGGTTTTTTAGAAAAAGTTAGGTTTTTTCGAAAAAGTTAGTTTTTGGTATAAGTTAGGTTTTTTCAAAAAAGTTAGTTTTGGTATAAGTTAGGTTTTTTCGAAAAGTTAGTTTTGGTAACAAGTTAGGTTTTTCGAAAAGTTAGGTTTTTTAGAAAAAGTTAGTTTTGGTATAAGTTAGGTTTTTTTCGAAAAAGTTAGTTTTGGTATAAGTTAGGTTTTTTAGAAAAAGTTAGTTTTGGTATAAGTTAGGTTTTTAAGAAAAAGTTAGTTTGGTATAAGTTAGGTTTTTTAGAAAAAGTTAGTTTTGGTATAAGTTAGGTTTTTTAGAAAAAGTTAGGTTTTTTGGTAAAAGTTAGGTTTTTTCGAAAAAGTTAGTTTTGGTATAAGTTAGGTTTTTTAGAAAAAGTTAGGTTTTTTCGAAAAAGTTAGTTTTTGGTATAAGTTAGGTTTTTAAGAAAAAAGTTAGTTTTGTATAAGTTAGGTTTTTTCGAAAAAGTTAGTTTTTGGTATAAGTTAGGTTTTTTCGAAAAAAGTTAGGTTTTTTAGAAAAAGTTAGTTTTGGTATAAGTTAGGTTTTTTCGAAAAAGTTAGTTTTGGTATAAGTTAGGTTTTTAAGAAAAAGTTAGTTTTTGGTATAAGTTAGGTTTTTTCGAAAAAGTTAGGTTTTTTCGAAAAAGTTAGTTTTGGTATAAGTTAGGTTTTTTCGAAAAGTTAGTTTTGGTATAAGTTTAGGTTTTTAAGAAAAAGTTAGTTTTGGTATAAGTTAGGTTTTTTAGAAAAAGTTAGTTTTGGTATAAGTTAGGTTTTTTCGAAAAAGTTAGGTTTTTCGAAAAAGTTAGTTTTGGTATAAGTTAGGTTTTTAAGAAAAAGTTAGTTTTGGTATAAGTTAGGTTTTTTCGAAAAAGTTAGTTTTGGTATAAGTTAGGTTTTTTAAGAAAAAGTTAGATTTTTAAGAAAAAGTTAGTTTTGGTATAAGTTAGGTTTTTAAGAAAAAGTTAGTTTTGGTATAAGTTAGGTTTTTAAGAAAAAGTTAGTTTTGGTATAAGTTAGGTTTTTTAGAAAAAGTTAGTTTTGGTATAAGTTAGGTTTTTAAGAAAAAGTTAGTTTTGGTATAAGTTAGGTTTTTTAGAAAAAGTTAGTTTTGGTATAAGTTAGGTTTTTTAGAAAAAGTTAGGTTTTTTGGTAAAGTTAGGTTTTTTCGAAAAAGTTAGTTTTGGTATAAGTTAGGTTTTTTAGAAAAAGTTAGGTTTTTTCGAAAAAGTTAGTTTTGGTATAAGTTAGGTTTTTAAGAAAAAGTTAGTTTTTGGTATAAGTTAGGTTTTTTCGAAAAAGTTAGTTTTGGTATAAGTTAGGTTTTTTCGAAAAAGTTAGGTTTTTTCGAAAAAGTTAGTTTTGGTATAAGTTAGGTTTTTTAGAAAAAGTTAGTTTTGGTATAAGTTAGGTTTTTTCGAAAAAGTTAGTTTTGGTATAAGTTAGGTTTTTAGAAAAAGTTAGGTTTTTTTCGAAAAAAGTTAGTTTTGGTATAAGTTAGGTTTTTAAGAAAAAAGTTAGTTTTGGTATAAGTTAGGTTTTTGAGAAAAAGTTAGGTTTTTTATAATAAGTTAGTTTTGGTTAAAAGTTAGGTTTTTTAGAAAAAGTTAGGTTTTTTCGAAAAAGTTAGTTTTGGTATAAGTTAGGTTTTTTCAAAAAAGTTAGTTTTGGTATAAGTTAGGTTTTTTCGAAAAAGTTAGTTTTGGTACAAGTTAGGTTTTTGAGAAAAAGTTTAGTTTTGGTATAAGTTAGGTTTTTAAGAAAAAGTTAGGTTTTTTCGAAAAAGTTAGTTTTGGTATAAGTTAGGTTTTTAAGAAAAAGTTAGTTTTGGTATAAGTTAGGTTTTTTCGAAAAAGTTAGTTTTGGTAAAAGTAAGGTTTTTTTAGAAAAAGTTAGTTTTGGTATAAGTTAGGTTTTTTCGAAAAAGTTAGTTTTGGTATAAATTAGGCTTTTTCGAAAAAGTTAGTTTTGGCATAAGTTAGGTTTTTTCGAAAAAGTTAGTTTTGGTATAAGTTAGGTTTTTAAGAAAAAGTTAGGTTTTTTCGAAAAAGTTAGTTTTGGTATAAGTTAGGTTTTTAAGAAAAAGTTAGTTTTGGTATAAGTTAGGTTTTTTCGAAAAAGTTAGTTTTGGTATAAGTTAGGTTTTTATGAAAAAGTTAGGTTTTTTCGAAAATGTTAGTTTTGGTAATAGTTAGGTTTTTTCGAAAAAGTAAGGTTTTTTAGAAAAAGTTAGTTTTAGTATAAGTTAGGTTTTTTCGAAAAAGTTAGTTTTGGTATAAGTTAGGTTTTTAAGAAAAAGTTAGTTTTGGTGTAAGTTAGGGTTTTTTCGAAAAAGTTAGTTTTGGTATAAGTTAGGTTTTTGAGAAAAAGTTAGTTTTGGTATAAGTTAGGTTTTTTCGAAAAAGTTAGTTTTGGTATAAGTTAGGTTTTTAAGAAAAAGTTAGTTTTGGTATAAGTTAGGTTTTTAAGAAAAAGTTAGTTTTGGTATAAGTTAGGTTTTTTCGAAAAAGTTAGTTTTGGTATAAGTTAGGTTGTTATGAGAAAGTTAGGTTTTTTCGAAAAAGTTAGTTTTGGTATAAGTTAGGTTTTTAAGAAAAAGTTAGTTTTGGTATAAGTTATTTTTTTTCGAAAAAGTTAGTTTTGGTATAAGTTAGGTTTTTGAGAAAAGTTAGTTTTGGTATAAGTTAGGTTTTTTCGAAAAGTTAGTTTTGGTATAAGTTAGGTTTTTTAGAAAAAGTTAGTTTTGGTATAAGTTAGGTTTTTTAGAAAAAGTTAGTTTTGGTATAAGTTAGGTTTTTTCGAAAAAGTTAGTTTTGGTATAAGTTAGGTTTTTAAGAAAAAGTTAGTTTTGGTATAAGTTAGGTTTTTTCGAAAAAGTTAGTTTTGGTATAAGTTAGGTTTTTATGAAAAAGTTAGGTTTTTTCGAAAAAGTTAGTTTTGGTATAAGTTAGGTTTTTATGAATAAGTTAGTTTAAGTATAAGTTAGGTTTTTTCGAAAAAGTTAGTTTTGGTATAAGTTAGGTTTTTATGAAAAAGTTAGGTTTTTTCGAAAAAGTTAGTTTTGGTAAAAGTTAGGTTTTTTCGAAAAAGTAAGGTTTTTTAGAAAAAGTTAGTTTTGGTATAAGTTAGGTTTTTTCGAAAAAGTTAGTTTTGGTATAAGTTAGGGTTTTAAGAAAAAGTTAGTTTTGGTATAAGTTAGGTTTTTTCGAAAAAGTTAGTTTTGGTATAAGTTAGGTTTTTTCGAAAAAGTTAGTTTTGGTATAAGTTAGGTTTTTTAGAAAAAGTTAGTTTTGGTATAAGTTAGGTTTTTTCGAACAAGTTAGTTTTGGTATAAGTTAGGTTTTTTCGAAAAAGTTAGTTTTGGTATAAGTTAGGTTTTTGAGAAAAAGTTAGTTTTGGTATAAGTTAGGTTTTTGAGAAAAAGTTAGTTTTGGTATAAGTTAGGTTTTTTAGAAAAAGTTAGTTTTGGTATAAGTTAGGTTTTTTCGAAAAAGTTAGTTTTGGTATAAGTTAGGTTTTTTCGAAAAAGTTAGTTTTGGTATAAATTAGGTTTTTTCGAAAAAGTTAGTTTTGGTATAAGTTAGGTTTTTTAGAAAAAGTTAGTTTTGGTATAAGTTAGGTTTTTTAGAAAAAGTTAGTTTTGGTATAAGTTAGGTTTTTATGAAAAAGTTAGTTTTGGTATAAGTTAGGTTTTTATGAAAAAGTTAGGTTTTTTCGAAAAAGTTAGTTTTGGTAAAAGTTAGGTTTTTTCGAAAAAGTAAGGTTTTTTAGAAAAAGTTAGTTTTGGTATAAGTTAGGTTTTTTCGAAAAAGTTAGTTTTGGTATAAGTTAGGGTTTTTTCGAAAAAGTTAGTTTTGGTATAAGTTAGGTTTTTTCGAAAAAGTTAGTATTGGTATAAGTTAGGTTTTTATAAAAAAGTTAGGTTTTTTCGAAAAAGTTAGTATTGGTATAAGTTAGGTTTTTATAAAAAAGTTGGGTTTTTTCGAAAAAGTTAGTTTTGGTATAAGTTAGGTTTTTATGAAAAAGTTAGTTTTGGTATAAGTTAGGTTTTTTCGAAAAAGTTAGTTTTGGTATAAGTTAGGTTTTTTCGAAAAAGTTAGTTTTGGTATAAGTTAGGTTTTTTAGAAAAAGTTAGTTTTGGTATAAGTTAGGTTTTTTAGAAAAAGTTAGTTTTGGTATAAGTTAGGTTTTTATGAAAAAGTTAGTTTTGGTATAAGTTAGGTTTTTATGAAAAAGTTAGGTTTTTTCGAAAAAGTTAGTTTTGGTAAAAGTTAGGTTTTTTCGAAAAAGTAAGGTTTTTTAGAAAAAGTTAGTTTTGGTATAAGTTAGGTTTTTTCGAAAAAGTTAGTTTTGGTATAAGTTAGGTTTTTAAGAAAAAGTTAGTTTTGATATAAGTTAGGTTTTTTCGAAAAAGTTAGTTTTGGTATAAGTTAGGTTTTTTAGAATAAGTTAGTTTTGGTAAAAGTTAGGTTTTTTCGAAAAAGTTAGTTTTGGTATAAGTTAGGTTTTTTCGAAAAAGTTAGTTTTGGTATAAGTTAGGTTTTTTAGAAAAAGTGAGTTTTGGTATAAGTTAGGTTTTTTCGAAAAAGTTAGTTTTTTTATAAGTTAGGTTTTTTCGAAAAAGTTAGTTTTGGTATGAGTTAGGTTTTTTCGAAAAAGTTAGTTTTGGTATAAGTTAGGTTTTTTCGAAAAAGTTAGTATTGGTATAAGCTAGGTTTTTTCTTAAAAGTAAGTTTTGGTATAAGTTAGGTTTTTTAGAAAAAGTTAGTTTTGGTATAAGTTAGGTTTTTTCGAAAAAGTTAGTTTTGGTATAAGTTAGGTTTTTTAGAAAAAGTGAGTTTTGGTATAAGTTAGGTTTTTTCGAAAAAGTTAGTTTTTTTATAAGTTAGGTTTTTTCGAAAAAGTTAGTTTTGGTATAAGTTAGGTTTTTTCGAAAAAGTTAGTTTTGGTATAAGTTAGGTTTTTTCGAAAAAGTTAGTTTTGGCATAAGTTAGGTTTTTAAGAAAAAGTTAGTTTTGGTATAAGTTAGGTTTTTTCGAAAAAGTTAGTTTTGGTATAAGTTAGGTTTTTAAGAAAAAGTTAGATTTTTAAGAAAAAGTTAGGTTTTTAAGAAAAAGTTAGTTTTGGTATAAGTTAGGTTTTTGAGAAAAAGTTAGGTTTTTTATAATAAGTTAGTTTTGGTAAAAGTTAGGTTTTTTAGAAAAAGTTAGGTTTTTTCGAAAAAGTTAGTTTTGGTAAAAGTTAGGTTTTTTCGAAAAAGTAAGGTTTTTTAGAAAAAGTTAGTTTTGGTATAAGTTAGGTTTTTTCAAAAAAGTTAGTTTTGGTATAAGTTAGGTTTTTTCGAAAAAGTTAGTTTTGGTATAAGTTAGGTTTTTGAGAAAAAGTTAGTTTTGGTATAAGTTAGGTTTTTAAGAAAAAGTTAGTTTTGGTATAAGTTAGGTTTTTTCGAAAAAGTTAGTTTTGGTATAAGTTAGGTTTTTATGAAAAAGTTAGGTTTTTTCGAAAAAGTTAGTTTTGGTAAAAGTTAGGTTTTTTCGAAAAAGTAAGGTTTTTTAGAAAAAGTTAGTTTTGGTATAAGTTAGGTTTTTTCGAAAAAGTTAGTTTTGGTATAAGTTAGGTTTTTGAGAGAAAGTTAGTTTTGGTATAAGTTAGGTTTTTTAGAAAAAGTTAGTTTTGGTATAAGTTAGGTTTTTTCGAAAAAGTTAGTTTTGGTATAAATTAGGTTTTTTCGAAAAAGTTAGTTTTGGTATAAGTTAGGTTTTTTCGAAAAAGTTAGTTTTGGTATAAGTTAGGTTTTTTCGAAAAAGTTAGTTTTGGTATAAGTTAGGTTTTTTTAGAAAAAGTTAGTTTTGGTATAAGTTAGGTTTTTTAGAAAAAGTTAGTTTTGGTAAAAGTTAGGTTTTTTAGAAAAAGTTATTTTTTTTAGAAAAAGTGAGTTTTAGTATAAGTTAGGTTTTTTCGAAAAAGTTAGTTTTTTTATAAGTTATTTTTTTTCGAAAAAGTTAGTTTTGGTATGAGTTAGGTTTTTTCGAAAAAGTTAGTTTTGGTATAAGTTAGGTTTTTTCGAAAAAGTTAGTATTGGTATAAGTTAGGTTTTTTCGAAAAAGTTAGTTTTGGTATAAGTTAGGTTTTTAAGAAAAAGTTAGTTTTGGTATAAGTTAGGTTTTTAAGAAAACGTTAGTTTTGGTATAAGTTAGGTTTTTTCGAAAAAGTTAGTTTTGGTATAAGTTAGGTTTTTTAGAAAAAGTTAGTTTTGGTAAAAGTAAGGTTTTTTAGAAAAAGTTAGTTTTGGTATAAGTTAGGTTTTTTCGAAAAAGTTAGTTTTGGTATAAATTAGGTTTTTTCGAAAAAGTTAGTTTTGGTATAAGTTAGGTTTTTTAGAAAAAGTTAGTTTTGGTATAAGTTAGGTTTTTTCGAAAAAGTTAGTTTTGGTATAAGTTAGGTTTTTTAGAAAAAGTTAGTTTTGGTATAAGTTAGGCTTTTTCGAAAAAGTTAGTTTTGGTATAAGTTAGGTTTTTTCGAAAAAGTTAGTTTTGGTATAAATTAGGTTTTTTCGAAAAAGTTAGTTTTGGTATAAGTTAGGTTTTTAAGAAAAAGTTAGTTTTGGTATAAGTTAGGTTTTTAAGAAAAAGTTAGTTTTGGTATAAGTTAGGTTTTTTCGAAAAAGTTAGTTTTGGTATAAGTTGGGTTTTTTCTTAAAAGTTAGTTTTGGTATAAGTTAGGTTTTTAAGAAAAAGTTAGTTTTGGTATAAGTTAGGTTTTTAAGAAAAAGTTAGTTTTGGTATAAGTTAGGTTTTTATGAAAAAGTTAGGTTTTTTCGAAAAAGTTAGTTTTGGTAAAAGTTAGGTTTTTAAGAAAAAGTTAGTTTTGGTATAAGTTAGGTTTTTTCGAAAAAGTTAGTTTTGGTATAAGTTAGGTTTTTATGAAAAAGTTAGGTTTTTTCGAAAAAGTAAGGTTTTTTAGAAAAACTTAGTTTTGGTATAAGTTAGGTTTTTTCTTAAAAGTTAGTTTTGGTATAAGTTAGGTTTTTTCGAAAAAGTTAGTTTTGGTATAAGTTAGGTTTTTATGAAAAAGTTAGGTTTTTTCGAAAAAGTTAGTTTTGGTATAAGTTAGGTTTTTAAGAAAAAGTTAGTTTTGGTATAAGTTAGGTTTTTTCGAAAAAGTTAGTTTTGGTATAAGTTAATTTTTTGAGAAAAAGTTAGTTTTGGTATAAGTTAGGTTTTTTAGAAAAAGTTAGTTTTGGTAAAAGTTAGGTTTTTTCGAAAAAGTAAGGTTTTTTAGAAAAAGTTAGTTTTGGTATAAGTTAGGTTTTTTAGAAAAAGTTAGTTTTGGTATAAGTTAGGTTTTTTCGAAAAAGTTAGTTTTGGTATAAGTTAGGTTTTTTCGAAAAAGTTAGTTTTGGTATAAATTAGGTTTTTTCGAAAAGTTAGTTTTGGTATAAGTTAGGTTTTTTTAGAAAAAGTTAGTTTTGGTATAAGTTAGGTTTTTAAGAAAAAGTTAGTTTTGGTATAAGTTAGGTTTTTTCGAAAAAGTTAGTTTTGGTATAAGTTAGGTTTTTAAGAAAAAGTTAGTTTTGGTATAAGTTAGGTTTTTTCGAAAAAGTTAGTTTTGGTATAAGTTAGGTTTTTTCGAAAAAGTTAGTTTTGGTATAAGTTAGGTTTTTAAGAAAAAGTTAGTTTTGGTATAAGTTAGGTTTTTTCGAAAAAGTTAGTTTTGGTATAAGTTAGGTTTTTTCGAAAAAGTTAGTTTTGGTATAAGTTAGGTTTTTTAGAAAAAGTTAGTTTTGGTATAAGTTAGGTTTTTTAGAAAAAGTTAGTTTTGGTAAATGTTAGGTTTTTTCGAAAAAGTAAGGTTTTTTAGAAAAAGTTAGTTTTGGTATAAGTTAGGTTTTTATGAAAAAGTTAGGTTTTTTCGAAAAAGTTAGTTTTGGTATAAATTAGGTTTTTTAGAAAAAGTTAGTTTTGGTATAAGTTATTTTTTTTCGAAAAAGTTAGTTTTGGTATAAATTAGGTTTTTTCGAAAAAGTTAGTTTTGGTATAAGTTAGGTTTTTTCGAAAAAGTTAGTTTTGGTATAAGTTAGGTTTTTAAGAAAAAGTTAGTATTGGTATAAGTAAGGTTTTCTCGAAAAAGTTAGTTTTGGTATAAGTTAGGTTTTTGAGAAAAAGTTAGTTTTGGTATAAGTTAGGTTTTTTCGAAAAAGTTAGTTTTGGTATAAATTAGGTTTTTGAGAAAAAGTTAGTTTTGGTATAAGTTAGGTTTTTACGAAAAAGTTAGTTTTGGTATAAGTTAGGTTTTTTCGAAAAAGTTAGTTTTGGTATAAGTTAGGTTTTTTCGAAAAAGTTAGTATTGGTATAAATTAGGTTTTTGAGAAAAAGTTAGTTTTGGTTTAAGTTAGGTTTTTTCGAAAAAGTTAGTTTTGGTATAAGTTAGGTTTTTACGAAAAAGTTAGTTTTGGTATAAGTTAGGTTTTTTAGAAAAAGTTAGTTTTGGTATAAGTTAGGTTTTTTAGAAAAAGTTAGTTTTGGTATAAATTAGGTTTTTTAGAAAAAGTTAGTTTTGGTATAAGTTAGGTTTTTAAGAAAAAGTTAGTATTGGTATAAGTAAGGTTTTCTCGAAAAAGTTAGTTTTGGTATAAGTTAGGTTTTTGAGAAAAAGTTAGTTTTGGTATAAGTTAGGTTTTTTCGAAAAAGTTAGTTTTGGTATAAGTTAGGTTTTTTAGAAAAAGTTAGTTTTGGTATAAGTTAGGTTTTTTCGAAAAAGTTAGTTTTGGTATGAGTTAGGTTTTTTCGAAAAAGTTAGTTTTGGTATAAGTTAGGTTTTTTCGAAAAAGTTAGTATTGGTATAAATTAGGTTTTTGAGAAAAAGTTAGTTTTGGTTTAAGTTAGGTTTTTTCGAAAAAGTTAGTTTTGGTATAAGTTTGGTTTTTACGAAAAAGTTAGTTTTGGTATAAGTTAGGTTTTTTAGAAAAAGTTAGTTTTGGTATAAGTTAGGTTTTTTAGAAAAAGTTAGTTTTGGTATAAATTAGGTTTTTTAGAAAAAGTTAGTTTTGGTATAAGTTAGGTTTTTTAGAAAAAGTTAGTTTTGGTATAAATTAGGTTTTTTAGAAAAAGTTAGTTTTGGTATAAGTTATTTTTTTTCGAAAAAGTTAGTTTTGGTTTAAGTTAGGTTTTTTCGAAAAAGTTAGTTTTGGTATAAGTTAGGTTTTTACGAAAAAGTTAGTTTTGGTATAAGTTAGGTTTTTTAGAAAAAGTTAGTTTTGGTATAAGTTAGGTTTTTTAGAAAAAGTTAGTTTTGGTATAAGTTAGGTTTTTTCGAAAAAGTTAGTTTTGGTATAAATTAGGTTTTTTCGAAAAAGTTAGTTTTGGCATAAGTTAGGTTTTTTCGAAAAAGTTAGTTTTGGTATAAGTTAGGTTTTTGAGAAAAAGTTAGTTTTGGTTTAAGTTAGGTTTTTTCGAAAAAGTTAGTTTTGGTATAAGTTAGGTTTTTACGAAAAAGTTGGTTTTGGTATAAGTTAGGTTTTTTAGAAAAAGTTAGTTTTGGTATAAGTTAGGTTTTTTAGAAAAAGTTAGTTTTGGTATAAGTTAGGTTTTTTCGAAAAAGTTAGTTTTGGTATGAGTTAGGTTTTTTCGAAAAAGTTAGTTTTGGTATAAGTTAGGTTTTTTCGAAAAAGTTAGTTTTGGTATAAGTAAGGTTTTTTCGAAAAAGTTAGTTTTGGTATAAGTTAGGTTTTTTAGAAAAAGTTAGTTTTGGTATAAGTTAGGTTTTTAAGAAAAAGTTAGTATTGGTATAAGTAAGGTTTTCTCGAAAAAGTTAGTTTTGGTATAAGTTAGGTTTTTGAGAAAAAGTTAGTTTTGGTATAAGTTAGGTTTTTTCGAAAAAGTTAGTTTTGGTATAAATTAGGTTTTTGAGAAAAAGTTAGTTTTGGTATAAGTTAGGTTTTTGAGAAAAAGTTAGTTTTGGTATAAGTTAGGTTTTTTCGAAAAAGTTAGTTTTGGTATAAGTTAGGTTTTTACGAAAAAGTTAGTTTTGGTATAAGTTAGGTTTTTTAGAAAAAGTTAGTTTTGGTATAAGTTAGGTTTTTTAGAAAAAGTTAGTTTTGGTATAAATTAGGTTTTTTAGAAAAAGTTAGTTTTGGTATAAGTTATTTTTTTTCGAAAAAGTTAGTTTTGGTTTAAGTTAGGTTTTTTCGAAAAAGTTAGTTTTGGTATAAGTTAGGTTTTTACGAAAAAGTTAGTTTTGGTATAAGTTAGGTTTTTAAGAAAAAGTTAGTTTTGGTATAAGTTAGGTTTTTATGAAAAAGTTAGGTTTTTTCGAAAAAGTTAGTTTTGGTAAAAGTTAGGTTTTTTCGAAAAAGTTAGTTTTGGTATAAGATAGGTTTTTTCGAAAAAGTTAGTTTTGGTATAAATTAGGTTTTTGAGAAAAAGTTAGTTTTGGTAAAAGTTAGGTTTTTACGAAAAAGTTAGTTTTGGTATAAGTTAGGTTTTTTCGAAAAAGTTAGTTTTGGTATAAGTTAGGTTTTTAAGAAAAAGTTAGTTTTGGTATAAGTTAGGTTTTTAAGAAAAAGTTAGTTTTGGTATAAGTTAGGTTTTTAAGAAAAAGTTAGTTTTGGTATAAGTTAGGTTTTTTCGAAAAAGTTAGTTTTGGTATAAGTTAGGTTTTTAAGAAAAAGTTAGTTTTGGTATAAGTTAGGTTTTTTCGAAAAAGTTAGTTTTGGTATGAGTTAGGTTTTTTCGAAAAAGTTAGTTTTGGTATAAGTTAGGTTTTTAAGAAAAAGTTAGTTTTGGTATAAGTTAGGTTTTTAAGAAAAAGTTAGTTTTGGTATAAGTTAGGTTTTTTAGAAAAAGTTAGTTTTGGTATAAGTTAGGTTTTTTCGAAAAAGTTAGTTTTGGTATGAGTTAGGTTTTTTCGAAAAAGTTAGTTTTGGTATAAGTTAGGTTTTTAAGAAAAAGTTAGTTTTGGTATAAGTTAGGTTTTTAAGAAAAAGTTAGTTTTGGTATAAGTTAGGTTTTTTAGAAAAAGTTAGTTTTGGTATAAGTTAGGTTTTTGAGAAAAAGTTAGTTTTGGTATAAGTTAGGTTTTTTCGAAAAAGTTAGTTTTGGTATAAGTTAGGTTTTTACGAAAAAGTTAGTTTTGGTATAAGTTAGGTTTTTTAGAAAAAGTTAGTTTTGGTATAAGTTAGGTTTTTTAGAAAAAGTTAGTTTTGGTATAAGTTAGGTTTTTTAGAAAAAGTTAGTTTTGGTATAAGTTAGGTTTTTAAGAAAAAGTTAGTTTTGGTATAAGTTAGGTTTTTATGAAAAAGTTAGGTTTTTTCGAAAAAGTTAGTTTTGGTAAAAGTTAGGTTTTTAAGAAAAAGTTAGTTTTGGTATAAGTTAGGTTTTTTCGAAAAAGTTAGTTTTGGTATAAGTTAGGTTTTTTCGAAAAAGTTAGTTTTGGTATAAGTTAGGTTTTTTCGAAAAAGTTAGTTTTGGTAAAAGTTAGGTTTTTTCGAAAAAGTAAGGTTTTTTAGAAAAAGTTAGTTTTGGTATAAGTTAGGTTTTTTCGAAAAAGTTAGTTTTGGTAAAAGTTAGGTTTTTTCGAAAAAGTAAGGTTTTTTAGAAAAAGTTAGTTTTGGTATAAGTTAGGTTTTTTCGAAAAAGTTAGTTTTGGTATAAGTTAGGTTTTTATGAAAAAGTTAGGTTTTTTCGAAAAAGTTAGTTTTGGTAAAAGTTACGTTTTTAAGAAAAAGTTAGTTTTGGTATAAGTTAGGTTTTTTCGAAAAAGTTAGTTTTGGTATAAGTTAGGTTTTTTTAGAAAAAGTTAGTTTTGGTATAAGTTAGGTTTTTAAGAAAAAGTTAGTTTTGGTATAAGTTAGGTTTTTTCGAAAAAGTTAGTTTTGGTATAAGTTAGGTTTTTAAGAAAAAGTTAGTTTTGGTATAAGTTAGGTTTTTTCGAAAAAGTTAGTTTTGGTATAAGTTAGGTTTTTAAGAAAAAAGTTAGTTTTGGTATAAGTTAGGTTTTTATGAAAAAGTTAGTTTTGGTAAAAGTTAGGTTTTTTCGAAAAAGTTAGTTTTGGTATAAGTTAGGTTTTTAAGAAAAAGTTAGTTTTGGTATAAGTTAGGTTTTTTCGAAAAAGTTAGTTTTGGTATAAGTTAGGTTTTTTCGAAAAAGTTAGTTTTGGTATAAGTTAGGTTTTTAAGAAAAAGTTAGTTTTGGTATAAGTTAGGTTTTTTCGAAAAAGTTAGTTTTGGTATAAGTTAGGTTTTTTAGAAAAAGTTAGTTTTGGTATAAGTTAGGTTTTTTCGAAAAAGTTAGTTTTGGTATATGTTAGGTTTTTAAGAAAAAGTTAGTTTTGGTATAAGTTAGGTTTTTTAGAAAAAGTTAGTTTTGGTATAAGTTAGGTTTTTAAGAAAAAGTTAGTTTTGGTATAAGTTAGGTTTTTATGAAAAAGTTAGTTTTGGTAAAAGTTAGGTTTTTTCGAAAAAGTTAGTTTTGGTATAAGTTAGGTTTTTGAGAAAAAGTTAGTTTTGGTATAAGTTAGGTTTTTACGAAAAAGTTAGTGTTGGTATAAGTTAGGTTTTTTCGAAAAAGTTAGTGTTGGTATAAGTTGAGTTTTTTCGAAAAAGTTAGTTTTGGTATAAATTAGGTTTTTTCGAAAAAGTTAGTTTTGGTATAAGTTAGGTTTTTTTAGAAAAAGTTAGTTTTGGTATAAGTTAGGTTTTTAAGAAAAAGTTAGTTTTGGTATAAGTTAGGTTTTTTCGAAAAAGTTAGTTTTGGTATAAGTTAGGTTTTTAAGAAAAAGTTAGTTTTGGTATAAGTTAGGTTTTTTCGAAAAAGTTAGTTTTGGTATAAGTTAGGTTTTTAAGAAAAAGTTAGTTTTGGTATAAGTTAGGTTTTTTCGAAAAAGTTAGTTTTGGTATAAGTTAGGTTTTTTCGAAAAAGTTAGTTTTGGTATAAGTTAGGTTTTTTCGAAAAAGTTAGTTTTGGTAAAAGTTAGGTTTTTTCGAAAAAGTAAGGTTTTTTAGAAAAAGTTAGTTTTGGTATAAGTTAGGTTTTTTCGAAAAAGTTAGTTTTGGTAAAAGTTAGGTTTTTTCGAAAAAGTAAGGTTTTTTAGAAAAAGTTAGTTTTGGTATAAGTTAGGTTTTTTCGAAAAAGTTAGTTTTGGTATAAGTTAGGTTTTTATGAAAAAGTTAGGTTTTTTCGAAAAAGTTAGTTTTGGTAAAAGTTACGTTTTTAAGAAAAAGTTAGTTTTGGTATAAGTTAGGTTTTTTCGAAAAAGTTAGTTTTGGTATAAGTTAGGTTTTTTTAGAAAAAGTTAGTTTTGGTATAAGTTAGGTTTTTAAGAAAAAGTTAGTTTTGGTATAAGTTAGGTTTTTTCGAAAAAGTTAGTATTGGTATAAGTTAGGTTTTTAAGAAAAAGTTAGTTTTGGTATAAGTTAGGTTTTTTCGAAAAAGTTAGTTTTGGTATAAGTTAGGTTTTTAAGAAAAAGTTAGTTTTGGTATAAGTTAGGTTTTTTCGAAAAAGTTAGTTTTGGTATAAGTTAGGTTTTTTCGAAAAAGTTAGTTTTGGTATAAGTTAGGTTTTTAAGAAAAAGTTAGTTTTGGTATAAGTTAGGTTTTTTCGAAAAAGTTAGTTTTGGTATAAGTTAGGTTTTTTAGAAAAAGTTAGTTTTGGTATAAGTTAGGTTTTTTAGAAAAAGTTAGTTTTGGTATAAGTTAGGTTTTTTAGAAAAAGTTAGTTTTGGTATAAGTTAGGTTTTTATGAAAAAGTTAGGTTTTTTCGAAAAAGTTAGTTTTGGTAAAAGTTACGTTTTTAAGAAAAAGTTAGTTTTGGTATAAGTTAGGTTTTTTCGAAAAAGTTAGTTTTGGTATAAGTTAGGTTTTTATGAAAAAGTTAGGTTTTTTCGAAAAAGTTAGTTTTGGTAAAAGTTAGGTTTTTTCGAAAAAGTAAGGTTTTTTAGAAAAAGTTAGTTTTGGTATAAGTTAGGTTTTTTCGAAAAAGTTAGTTTTGGTATAAGTTAGGTTTTTAAGAAAAAGTTAGTTTTGGTATAAGTTAGGTTTTTTCGAAAAAGTTAGTTTTGGTATAAGTTAAGTTTTTTAGAAAAAGTTAGTTTTGGTATAAGTTAGGTTTTTTAGAAAAAGTTAGTTTTGGTATAAGTTAGGTTTTTTCGAAAAAGTTAGTTTTGGTATAAATTAGGTTTTGTCGAAAAAGTTAGTTGGTATAAGTTAGGTTTTTTTAGAAAAAGTTAGTTTTGGTATAAGTTAGGTTTTTTAGAAAAAGTTAGTTTTGGTATAAGTTAGGTTTTTTCGAAAAAGTTAGTTTTGGTATAAGTTAGGTTTTTAAGAAAAAGTTAGTTTTGGTATAAGTTAGGTTTTTTCGAAAAAGTTAGTTTTGGTATAAGTTAGGTTTTTAAGAAAAAGTTAGTTTTGGTATAAGTTAGGTTTTTTCGAAAAAGTTAGTTTTGGTATAAGTTAGGTTTTTATGAAAAAGTTAGGTTTTTTCGAAAAAGTTAGTTTTGGTATAAGTTAGGTTTTTTCGAAAAAGTTAGTTTTGGTATAAGTTAGGTTTTTTCGAAAAAGTTAGTTTTGGTATAAGTTAGGTTTTTATGAAAAAGTTAGTTTTGGTATAAGTTAGGTTTTTTCGAAAAAGTTAGTTTTGGTATAAGTTAGGTTTTTATGAAAAAGTTAGGTTTTTTCGAAAAAGTTAGTTTTGGTATAAGTTAGGTTTTTTAGAAAAAGTTAGTTTTGGTATAAGTTAGGTTTTTGAGAAAAAGTTAGTTTTGGTATAAGTTAGGTTTTTAAGAAAAAGTTAGTTTTGGTATAAGTTAGGTTTTTTCGAAAAAGTTAGTTTTGGTATAAGTTAGGTTTTTATGAAAAAGTTAGGTTTTTTCGAAAAAGTTAGTTTTGGTATAAGTTAGGTTTTTATGAAAAAGTTAGTTTTGGTATAAGTTAGGTTTTTTCGAAAAAGTTAGTTTTGGTATAAGTTAGGTTTTTGAGAAAAAGTTAGTTTTGGTATAAGTTAGGTTTTTTCGAAAAAGTTAGTTTTAGTATAAGTTAGGTTTTTATGAAAAAGTAAGGTTTTTTCGAAAAAGTTAGTTTTGGTATAAGTTAGGTTTTTAAGAAAAAGTTAGTTTTGGTATAAGTTAGGTTTTTTCGAAAAAGTTAGTTTTGGTATAAGTTAGGTTTTTTAGAAAAAGTTAGGTTTTTTCGAAAAAGTTAGTTTTGGTATAAATTAGGTTTTTTCGAAAAAGTTAGTTTTGGTATAAGTTAGGTTTTTTAGAAAAAGTTAGGTTTTTTCGAAAAAGTTAGTTTTGGTATAAGTTAGGTTTTTAAGAAAAAGTTAGTTTTGGTATAAGTTAGGTTTTTTCGAAAAAGTTAGTTTTGGTAAAAGTTAGGTTTTTTCGAAAAAGTAAGGTTTTTTAGAAAAAGTTAGTTTTGGTATAAGTTAGGTTTTTTCGAAAAAGTTAGTTTTGGTATAAGTTAGGTTTTTATGAAAAAGTTAGGTTTTTTCGAAAAAGTTAGTTTTGGTATAAGTTAGGTTTTTTCGAAAAAGTTAGTTTTGGTATAAATTAGGTTTTTTCGAAAAAGTTAGTTTTGGTATAAGTTAGGTTTTTTAGAAAAAGTTAGGTTTTTTCGAAAAAGTTAGTTTTGGTATAAGTTAGGTTTTTAAGAAAAAGTTAGTTTTGGTATAAGTTAGGTTTTTTCGAAAAAGTTAGTTTTGGTAAAAGTTAGGTTTTTTCGAAAAAGTAAGGTTTTTTAGAAAAAGTTAGTTTTGGTATAAGTTAGGTTTTTTCGAAAAAGTTAGTTTTGGTATAAGTTAGGTTTTTATGAAAAAGTTAGGTTTTTTCGAAAAAGTTAGTTTTGGTATAAATTAGGTTTTTTCGAAAAAGTTAGTTTTGGTATAAGTTAGGTTTTTTACAAAAAGTTAGGTTTTTTCGAAAAAGTTAGTTTTGGTATAAGTTAGGTTTTTATGAAAAAGTTAGTTTTGGTATAAGTTAGGTTTTTTCGAAAAAGTTAGTTTTGGTAAAAGTTAGGTTTTTTCGAAAAAGTAAGGTTTTTTAGAAAAAGTAAGTTTTGGTATAAGTTAGGTTTTTTCGAAAAAGTTAGTTTTGGTATAAGTTAGGTTTTTAAGAAAAAGTTAGTTTTGGTATAAGTTAGGTTTTTTCGAAAAAGTTAGTTTTGGTATAAGTTAGGTTTTTTCGAAAAAGTTAGTTTTGGTATAAGTTAGGTTTTTTAGAAAAAGTTAGTTTTGGTATAAGTTAGGTTTTTTCGAAAAAGTTAGTTTTGGTATAAGTTAGGTTTTTATGAAAAAGTTAGGTTTTTTCGAAAAAGTTAGTTTTGGTATAAGTTAGGTTTTTTCGAAAAAGTAAGGTTTTTTAGAAAAAGTAAGTTTTGGTATAAGTTAGGTTTTTTCGAAAAAGTTAGTTTTGGTATAAGTTAGGTTTTTTCGAAAAAGTTAGTTTTGGTATAAGTTAGGTTTTTTCGAAAAAGTTAGTTTTGGTATAAGTTAGGTTTTTGAGAAAAAGTTAGTTTTGGTATAAGTTAGGTTTTTTCGAAAAAGTTAGTTTTGGTATAAGTTAGGTTTTTTAGAAAAAGTTAGTTTTGGTAAAAGTTAGGTTTTTTAGAATAAGTTAGTTTTTTTATAAGTTAAGTTTTTTCGAAAAAGTTAGGTTTTTTCGAAAAAGTTAGTTTTGGTAAAAGTTAGGTTTTTTCGAAAAAGTTAGTTTTGGTATAAGTTAGGTTTTTAAGAAAAAGTTAGTTTTGGTATAAGTTAGGTTTTTTCGAAAAAGTTAGGTTTTTTCGAAAAAGTTAGTTTTGGTATAAGTTAAGTTTTTTAGAATAAGTTAGTTTTGCTAAAAGTTAGGTTTTTTCGAAAAAGTTAGTTTTGGTATAAGTTAGGTTTTTTAGAAAAAGTTAGTTTTATTATAAGTTAGGTTTTTTCGAAAAAGTTAGGTTTTTAAGAAAAAGTTAGTTTTGGTATAAGTTAGGTTTTCTCGAAAAAGTTGGTTTTGGTATAAGTTAGGTTTTTTCGAAAAAGTTAGTTTTGGTATAAGTTAGGTTTTTTAGAAAAAGTTAGGTTTTTAAGAAAAAGTTAGTTTTGGTATATGTTAGGTTTTTGAGAAAAAGTAAGGTTTTTTAGAATAAGTTAGTTTTGGTATAAGTTAGGTTTTTTCGAAAAAGTTAGTTTTGGTATAAGTTAGGTTTTTGAGAAAAA
Source organism: Anopheles funestus (assembly GCF_943734845.2). NCBI lineage: Eukaryota > Metazoa > Arthropoda > Insecta > Diptera > Culicidae > Anopheles > Anopheles funestus. Next base: position 40,469 of record NW_026045295.1, on the reverse strand, counting down.
GTTAGTTTTGGTATAAGTTAGGTTTTTTCGAAAAAGTTAGTTTTGGTATAAGTTAGGTTTTTTCGAAAAAGTTAGTTTTGGTATAAGTTAGGTTTTTTCGAAAAAGTTAGTTTTGGTATAAGTTAGGTTTTTAAGAAAAAGTTAGGTTTTTAAGAAAAAGTTAGTTGTGGTATAAGTTAGGTTTTTAAGAAAAAGTTAGTTTTGGTATAAGTTAGGTTTTTTCGAAAAAGTTAGTTTTGGTATAAGTTAGGTTTTTTCGAAAAAGTTAGTTTTGGTATAAGTTAGGTTTTTTCGAAAAAGTTAGTTTTGGTATAAGTTAGGTTTTTTTCGAAAAAGTTAGTTTTGGTAAAAGTTAGGTTTTTTAGAATAAGTTAGTTTTTTTATAAGTTAAGTTTTTTCGAAAAAGTTAGGTTTTTTCGAAAAAGTTAGTTTTGGTAAAAGTTAGGTTTTTTCGAAAAAGTTAGTTTTGGTATAAGTTAGGTTTTTAAGAAAAAGTTAGTTTTGGTATAAGTTAGGTTTTTTCGAAAAAGTTAGGTTTTTTCGAAAAAGTTAGTTTTGGTATAAGTTAAGTTTTTTAGAATAAGTTAGTTTTGCTAAAAGTTAGGTTTTTTCGAAAAAGTTAGTTTTGGTATAAGTTAGGTTTTTTAGAAAAAGTTAGTTTTATTATAAGTTAGGTTTTTTCGAAAAAGTTAGGTTTTTAAGAAAAAGTTAGTTTTGGTATAAGTTAGGTTTTCTCGAAAAAGTTGGTTTTGGTATAAGTTAGGTTTTTTCGAAAAAGTTAGTTTTGGTATAAGTTAGGTTTTTTAGAAAAAGTTAGGTTTTTAAGAAAAAGTTAGTTTTGGTATATGTTAGGTTTTTGAGAAAAAGTAAGGTTTTTTAGAAAAAGTTAGTTTTGTTATAAGTTAGGTTTTTAAGAAAAAGTTAGTTTTGGTATAAGTTAGGTTTTTGAGAAAAAGTTAGTTTTGGTATAAGTTAGGGTTTTAAGAAAAAGTTAGTTTTGGTATAAGTTAGGTTTTTTCGAAAAAGTTAGTTTTGGTATAAGTTAGGTTTTTTAGAAAAAGTTAGTTTTGGTATAAGTTAGGTTTTTAAGAAAAAGTTAGTTTTGGTATAAGTTAGGTTTTTTCGAAAAAGTTAGTTTTGGTATAAGTTAGGTTTTTTAGAAAAAGTTAGTTTTGGTATAAGTTAGGTTTTTAAGAAAAAGTTAGTTTTGGTATAAGTTAGGTTTTTTCGAAAAAGTTAGTTTTGGTATAAGTTAGGTTTTTTAGAAAAAGTTAGTTTTGGTATAAGTTAGGTTTTTTCGAAAAAGTTAGTTTTGGTATAAGTTAGGTTTTTTCGAAAAAGTTAGTTTTGGTATAAATTAGGTTTTTTCGAAAAAGTTAGTTTTGGTATAAGTTAGGTTTTTTCGAAAAAGTTAGTTTTGGTATAAGTTAGGTTTTTTAGAAAAAGTTAGTTTTGGTATAAGTTAGGTTTTTTCGAAAAAGTTAGTTTTGGTATAAGTTAGGTTTTTTCGAAAAAGTTAGTTTTGGTATAAATTAGGTTTTTTCGAAAAAGTTAGTTTTGGTATAAGTTAGGTTTTTTAGAAAAAGTTAGTTTTGGTATAAGTTAGGTTTTTTAGAAAAAGTTAGTTTTGGTATAAGTTAGGTTTTTTAAAAAAGTTAGTTTTGGTAAAAGTTAGGTTTTTTAGAAAAAGTTAGGTTTTTTAGAAAAAGTGAGTTTTGGTATAAGTTAGGTTTTTTCGAAAAAGTTAGTTTTTTTATAAGTTAGGTTTTTTCGAAAAAGTTAGTTTTGGTATAAGTTAGGTTTTTAAGAAAAAGTTAGTTTTGGTATAAGTTAGGTTTTTTCGAAAAAGTTAGTTTTGGTATAAGTTAGGTTTTTTAGAAAAAGTTAGTTTTGGTATAAGTTAGGTTTTTAAGAAAAAGTTAGTTTTGGTATAAGTTAGGTTTTTTATAAAAAGTTAGTTTTGGTATAAGTTAGGTTTTTTCGAAAAAGTTAGTTTTGGTATAAGTAAGGTTTTTTAGAAAAAGTTAGTTTTGGTATAAGTTAGGTTTTTTAGAAAAAGTGAGTTTTGGTAAAAGTTAGGTTTTTTAGAAAAAGTTAGTTTTGGTATAAGTTAGGTTTTTAAGAAAAAGTTAGTTTTGGTATAAGTTAGGTTTTTTAGAAAAAGTTAGTTTTGGTATAAGTTAGGTTTTTTAGAAAAAGTTAGTTTTGGTATAAGTTAGGTTTTTTAGAAAAAGTTAGTTTTGGTATAAGTTAGGTTTTTTAGAAAAAGTTAGTTTTGGTATAAGTTAGGTTTTTTAGAAAAAGTTAGTTTTGGTATAAGTTAGGTTTTTTAGAAAAAGTTAGTTTTGGTATAAGTTAGGTTTTTGAGAAAAAGTGAGTTTTGGTATAAGTTAGGTTTTTTCGAAAAAGTTAGTTTTTTTATAAGTTAGGTTTTTTCGAAAAAGTTAGTTTTGGTATAAGTTAGGTTTTTTAGAAAAAGTTAGTTTTGGTATAAGTTAGGTTTTTTAGAAAAAGTTAGTTTTGGTATAAGTTAGGTTTTTTCGAAAAAGTTAATTTTGGTATAAATTAGGTTTTTTCGAAAAAGTTAGTTTTGGTATAAGTTAGGTTTTTTCGAAAAAGTTAGTTTTGGTTTAAGTTAGGTTTTTTAGAAAAAGTTAGTTTTGGTATAAGATAGGTTTTTAAGAAAAAGTTAGTTTTGGTATAAGTTAGGTTTTTTCGAAAAAGTTAGTTTTGGTATAAGTTAGGTTTTTGAGAAAAAGTTAGTTTTGGTATAAGTTAGGTTTTTTCGAAAAAGTTAGTTTTGGTATAAGTTAGGTTTTTAAGAAAAAGTTAGTTTTGGTATAAGTTAGGTTTTTTAGAAAAAGTTAGTTTTGGTATAAGTTAGGTTTTTTAGAAAAAGTTAGTTTTGGTATAAGTTAGGTTTTTAAGAAAAAGTTAGTTTTGGTATAAGTTAGGTTTTTTAGAAAAAGTTAGTTTTGGTATAAGTTAGGTTTTTTAGAAAAAGTTAGTTTTGGTATAAGTTAGGTTTTTTCGAAAAAGTTAGTTTTGGTATAAGTTAGGTTTTTTCGAAAAAGTTAGTTTTGGTATAAATTAGGTTTTTTCGAAAAAGTTAGTTTTGGTATAAGTTAGGTTTTTTCGAAAAAGTTAGTTTTGGTATAAGTTAGGTTTTTTAGAAAAAGTTAGTTTTGGTATAAGTTAGGTTTTTAAGAAAAAGTTAGTTTTGGTATAAGTTAGGTTTTTTAGAAAAAGTTAGTTTTGGTAAAAGTTAGGTTTTTTAGAAAAAGTTAGGTTTTTTAGAAAAAGTGAGTTTTGGTATAAGTTAGGTTTTTTCGAAAAAGTTAGTTTTTTTATAAGTTAGGTTTTTTCGAAAAAGTTAGTTTTGGTATAAGTTAGGTTTTTAAGAAAAAGTTAGTTTTGGTATAAGTTAGGTTTTTGAGAAAAAGTTAGTTTTGGTATAAGTTAGGTTTTTTAGAAAAAGTTAGTTTTGGTATAAGTTAGGTTTTTAAGAAAAAGTTAGTTTTGGTATATGTTAGGTTTTTTAGAAAAAGTTAGTTTTGGTATAAGTTAGGTTTTTTAGAAAAAGTTAGTTTTGGTATAAGTTAGGTTTTTTAGAAAAAGTTAGTTTTGGTATAAGTTAGGTTTTTTCGAAAAAGTTAGTTTTGGTATGAGTTAGGTTTTTTCGAAAAAGTTAGTTTTGGTATAAGTTAGGTTTTTTAGAAAAAGTTAGTTTTGGTATAAGTTAGGTTTTTTAGAAAAAGTTAGTTTTGGTATAAGTTAGGTTTTTTTAGAAAAAGTTAGTTTTGGTATAAGTTAGTTTTTTATGAAAAAGTTAGGTTTTTTCGAAAAAGTTAGTTTTGGTATAAGTTAGGTTTTTTCGAAAAAGTAAGGTTTTTTAGAAAAAGTTAGTTTTGGTATAAGTTAGGTTTTTTCGAAAAAGTTAGTTTTGGTATAAGTTAGGTTTTTGAGAAAAAGTTAGTTTTGGTATAAGTTAGGTTTTTTAGAAAAAGTTAGTTTTGGTATAAGTTAGGTTTTTTCGAAAAAGTTAGTTTTGGTATAAGTTAGGTTTTTTCGAAAAAGTTAGTTTTGGTATAAATTAGGTTTTTTCGAAAAAGTTAGTTTTGGTATAAGTTAGGTTTTTTCGAAAAAGTTAGTTTTGGTATGAGTTAGGTTTTTTCGAAAAAGTTAGTTTTGGTATAAGTTAGGTTTTTATGAAAAAGTTAGGTTTTTTCGAAAAAGTTAGTTTTGGTATAAGTTAGGTTTTTAAGCAAAAGTTAGTTTTGGTATAAGTTAGGTTTTTTCGACAAAGTTAGTTTTGGTATAAGTTAGGTTTTTATGAAAAAGTTAGGTTTTTTCGAAAAAGTTAGTTTTGGTATAAGTTAGGTTTTTATGAAAAAGTTAGTTTTGGTATAAGTTAGGTTTTTTCGAAAAAGTTAGTTTTGGTATAAGTTAGGTTTTTTCGAAAAAGTTAGTTTTGGTATAAATTAGGTTTTTTCGAAAAAGTTAGTTTTGGTATAAGTTAGGTTTTTTCGAAAAAGTTAGGTTTTTTCGAAAAAGTTAGTTTTTGTATAAGTAAGGTTTTTAAGAAAAAGTTAGTTTTGGTATAAGTTAGGTTTTTTCGAAAAAGTTAGTTTTGGTAAAAGTTAGGTTTTTTCGAAAAAGTAAGGTTTTTTAGAAAAAGTTAGTTTTGGTAAAAGTTAGGTTTTTTCGAAAAAGTTAGTTTTGGTATAAGTTAGGTTTTTATGAAAAAGTTAGTTTTGGTAAAAGTTAGGTTTTTTCGAAAAAGTAAGGTTTTTTAGAAAAAGTTAGTTTTGGTATAAGTTAGGTTTTTTCGAAAAAGTTAGTTTTGGTATAAATTAGGTTTTTTCGAAAAAGTTAGTTTTGGTATAAGTTAGGTTTTTTACAAAAAGTTAGGTTTTTTCGAAAAAGTTAGTTTTGGTATAAGTTAGGTTTTTAAGTAAAAGTTAGTTTTGGTATAAGTTAGGTTTTTTCGAAAAAGTTAGTTTTGGTATAAGTTAGGTTTTTTCGAAAAAGTTAGTTTTGGTATAAGTTAGGTTTTTTAGAAAAAGTTAGTTTTGGTATAAGTTAGGTTTTTTCGAAAAAGTTAGTTTTGGTATAAGTTAGGTTTTTATGAAAAAGTTAGGTTTTTTCGAAAAAGTTAGTTTTGGTATAAGTTAGGTTTTTTCGAAAAAGTTAGTTTTGGTATAAGTTAGGTTTTTTAGAAAAAGTTAGTTTTGGTATAAGTTAGGTTTTTTCGAAAAAGTTAGTTTTGGTATAAATTAGGTTTTTTCGAAAAAGTTAGTTTTGGTATAAATTAGGTTTTTTCGAAAAAGTTAGTTTTGGTATAAGTTAGGTTTTTTAGAAAAAGTTAGTTTTGGTATAAGTTAGGTTTTTTCGAAAAAGTTAGTTTTGGTATAAGTTAGGTTTTTTCGAAAAAGTTAGTTTTGGTATAAGTTAGGTTTTTTCGAAAAAGTTAGTTTTGGTATAAATTAGGTTTTTTCGAAAAAGTTAGTTTTGGTATAAGTTAGGTTTTTTCGAAAAAGTTAGTTTTGGTATAAGTTAGGTTTTTTAGAAAAAGTTAGTTTTGGTATAAGTTAGGTTTTTTAGAAAAAGTTAGTTTTGGTATAAGTTAGGTTTTTTAGAAAAAGTTAGTTTTGGTAAAAGTTAGGTTTTTTAGAAAAAGTTAGGTTTTTTAGAAAAAGTGAGTTTTGGTATAAGTTAGGTTTTTTCGAAAAAGTTAGTTTTTTTATAAGTTAGGTTTTTTCGAAAAAGTTAGTTTTGGTATAAGTTAGGTTTTTAAGAAAAAGTTAGTTTTGGTATAAGTTAGGTTTTTTCGAAAAAGTTAGTTTTGGTATAAGTTAGGTTTTTAAGAAAAAGTTAGTTTTGGTATAAGTTAGGTTTTTAAGAAAAAGTTAGTTTTGGTATAAGTTAGGTTTTTTAGAAAAAGTTAGTTTTGGTATAAGTTAGGTTTTTTAGAAAAAGTTAGTTTTGGTATAAGTTAGGTTTTTTAGAAAAAGTTAGTTTTGGTATAAGTTAGGTTTTTTCGAAAAAGTTAGTTTTGGTATGAGTTAGGTTTTTTCGAAAAAGTTAGTTTTGGTATAAGTTAGGTTTTTTCGAAAAAGTTAGTATTGGTAGAAGTAAGGTTTTTTCGAAAAAGTTAGTTTTGGTATAAGTTAGGTTTTTTAGAAAAAGTTAGTTTTGGTATAAGTTAGGTTTTTTAGAAAAAGTTAGTTTTGGTATAAGTTAGGTTTTTTTAGAAAAAGTTAGTTTTGGTATAAGTTAGGTTTTTTCGAAAAAGTAAGGTTTTTTAGAAAAAGTTAGTTTTGGTATAAGTTAGGTTTTTTCGAAAAAGTTAGTTTTGGTATAAGTTAGGTTTTTTCGAAAAAGTTAGTTTTGGTATAAGTTAGGTTTTTAAGAAAAAGTTAGTTTTGGTATAAGTTAGGTTTTTTCGAAAAAGTTAGTTTTGGTATAAGTTAGGTTTTTTCGAAAAAGTTAGTTTTGGTATAAGTTAGGTTTTTAAGAAAAAGTTAGTTTTGGTATAAGTTAGGTTTTTTCGAAAAAGTTAGTTTTGGTATAAGTTAGGTTTTTTCGAAAAAGTTAGTTTTGGTATAAGTTAGGTTTTTATGAAAAAGTTAGGTTTTTGAGAAAAAGTTAGTTTTGGTATAAGTTAGGTTTTTAAGAAAAAGTTAGTTTTGGTATAAGTTAGGTTTTTGAGAAAAAGTTAGTTTTGGTATAAGTTAGGTTTTTTCGAAAAAGTTAGTTTTGGTATAAGTTAGGTTTTTATGAAAAAGTTAGTTTTGGTATAAGTTAGGTTTTTTCGAAAAAGTTAGTTTTGGTATAAGTTAGGTTTTTTCGAAAAAGTTAGTTTTGGTATAAATTAGGTTTTTTCGAAAAAGTTAGTTTTGGTATAAGTTAGGTTTTTTAGAAAAAGTTAGGTTTTTTCGAAAAAGTTAGTTTTGGTATAAGTTAGGTTTTTAAGAAAAAGTTAGTTTTGGTATAAGTTAGGTTTTTTCGAAAAAGTTAGTTTTGGTAAAAGTTAGGTTTTTTCGAAAAAGTTAGGTTTTTTAGAAAAAGTTAGTTTTGGTATAAGTTAGGTTTTTATGAAAAAGTTAGTTTTGGTATAAGTTAGGTTTTTTCGAAAAAGTTAGTTTTGGTATAAGTTAGGTTTTTTCGAAAAAGTTAGTTTTGGTATAAATTAGGTTTTTTCGAAAAAGTTAGTTTTGGTATAAGTTAGGTTTTTTAGAAAAAGTTAGGTTTTTTCGAAAAAGTTAGTTTTGGTATAAGTTAGGTTTTTATGAAAAAGTTAGTTTTGGTATAAGTTAGGTTTTTTCGAAAAAGTTAGTTTTGGTATAAGTTAGGTTTTTTCGAAAAAGTTAGTTTTGGTATAAATTAGGTTTTTTCGAAAAAGTTAGTTTTGGTATAAGTTAGGTTTTTTCGAAAAAGTAAGGTTTTTTAGAAAAAGTTAGTTTTGGTATAAGTTAGGTTTTTTAGAAAAAGTTAGGTTTTTTCGAAAAAGTTAGTTTTGGTATAAGTTAGGTTTTTTAGAAAAAGTTAGTTTTGGTATAAGTTAGGTTTTTTCGAAAAAGTTAGTTTTGGTATAAGTTAGGTTTTTATGAAAAAGTTAGGTTTTTTCGAAAAAGTTAGTTTTGGTATAAGTTAGGTTTTTAAGAAAAAGTTAGTTTTGGTATAAGTTAGGTTTTTTCGAAAAAGTTAGTTTTGGTATAAGTTAGGTTTTTTAGAAAAAGTTAGTTTTGGTATAAGTTAGGTTTTTTCGAAAAAGTTAGTTTTGGTAAAAGTTAGGTTTTTTCGAAAAAGTAAGGTTTTTTCGAAAAAGTTAGTTTTGGTATAAGTTAGGTTTTTGAGAAAAAGTTAGTTTTGGTATAAGTTAGGTTTTTGAGAAAAAGTTAGTTTTGGTATAAGTTAGGTTTTTTAGAAAAAGTTAGTTTTGGTATAAGTTAGGTTTTTTCGAAAAAGTTAGTTTTTGTATAAGTTAGGTTTTTTCGAAAAAGTTAGTTTTGGTATAAATTAGGTTTTTTCGAAAAAGTTAGTTTTGGTGTAAGTTAGGTTTTTTAGAAAAAGTTAGTTTTGGTATAAGTTAGGTTTTTTAGAAAAAGTTAGTTTTGGTATAAATTAGGTTTTTTCGAAAAAGTTAGTTTTGGTTTAAGTTAGGTTTTTTTAGAAAAAGTTAGTTTTGGTATAAATTAGGTTTTTTCGAAAAAGTTAGTTTTGGTATAAGTTAGGTTTTTTTAGAAAAAGTTAGTTTTGGTATAAGTTAGGTTTTTATGAAAAAGTTAGGTTTTTTCGAAAAAGTTAGTTTTGGTAAAAGTTAGGTTTTTTCGAAAAAGTAAGGTTTTTTAGAAAAAGTTAGTTTTGGTATAAGTTAGGTTTTTTCGAAAAAGTTAGTTTTGGTATAAGTTAGGTTTTTAAGAAAAAGTTAGTTTTGGTATAAGTTAGGTTTTTGAGAAAAAGTTAGTTTTGGTAAAAGTTAGGTTTTTTCGAAAAAGTAAGGTTTTTAAAAAAAAGTTAGTTTTGGTATAAGTTAGGTTTTTTCGAAAAAGTTAGTTTTGGTATAAGTTAGGTTTTTATGAAAAAGTTAGGTTTTTTCGAAAAAGTTAGTTTTGGTATAAGTTAGGTTTTTATGAAAAAGTTAGTTTTGGTATAAGTTAGGTTTTTTCGAAAAAGTTAGTTTTGGTATAAGTTAGGTTTTTTAGAAAAAGTTAGTTTTGGTATAAGTTAGGTTTTTTAGAAAAAGTTAGTTTTGGTATAAGTTAGGTTTTTATGAAGAAGTTAGGTTTTTTCGAAAAAGTTAGTTTTGGTAAAAGTTAGGTTTTTTCGAAAAAGTAAGGTTTTTTCGAAAAAGTTAGTTTTGGTATAAGTTAGGTTTTTATGAAAAAGTAAGGTTTTTTAGAAAAAGTTAGTTTTGGTATAAGTTAGGTTTTTTCGAAAAAGTTAGTTTTGGTATAAGTTAGGTTTTTATGAAAAAGTTAGGTTTTTTCGAAAAAGTTAGTTTTGGTATAAGTTAGGTTTTTATGAAAAAGTTAGTTTTGGTATAAGTTAGGTTTTTTCGAAAAAGTTAGTTTTGGTATAAGTTAGGTTTTTTTGAAAAAGTTAGTTTTGGTATAAGTTAGGTTTTTAAGAAAAAGTTAGTTTTGGTATAAGTTAGGTTTTTTTCGAAAAAGTTAGGTTTTTTCGAAAAAGTTAGTTTTGGTGAAAGTTAGGTTTTTTCGAAAAAGTAAGTTTTGGTAAAAGTTAGGTTTTTTCGAAAAAGTAAGGTTTTTTAGAAAAAGTTAGTTTTGGTATAAGTTAGGTTTTTTCGAAAAAGTTAGTTTTGGTATAAGTTAGGTTTTTAAGAAAAAGTTAGTTTTGGTATAAGTTAGGTTTTTTTCGAAAAAGTTAGTTTTGGTATAAGTTAGGTTTTTTAGAAAAAGTTAGGTTTTTAAGAAAAAGTTAATTTTGGTATAAGTTAGGTTTTTGAGAAAAAGTTAGGTTTTTTAGAATAAGTTAGTTTTGGTAAAAGTTAGGTTTTTTCGAAAAAGTTAGTTTTGGTATAAGTTAGGTTTTTTCGAAAAAGTTAATTTTGGTATAAGTTAGGTTTTTGAGAAAAAGTTAGGTTTTTTTAGAATAAGTTAGTTTTGGTAAAAGTTAGGTTTTTTAGAAAAAGTGAGTTTTGGTATAAGTTAGGTTTTTTCGAAAAAGTTAGTTTTGGTATAAGTTAGGTTTTTAAGAAAAAGTTAGATTTTTAAGAAAAAGTTAGTTTTGGTATAAGTTAGGTTTTTGAGAAAAAGTTAGGTTTTTTATAATAAGTTAGTTTTGGTAAAAGTTAGGTTTTTTAGAAAAAGTTAGGTTTTTTCGAAAAAGTTAGTTTTGGTATAAGTTAGGTTTTTTCAAAAAAGTTAGTTTTGGTATAAGTTAGTTTTTTTCGAAAAAGTTAGTTTTGGTATAAGTTAGGTTTTTGAGAAAAAGTTAGGTTTTTAAGAAAAAGTTAGTTTTGGTAAAAGTTAGGTTTTTTCGAAAAAGTAAGGTTTTTTCGAAAAAGTTAGGTATTTTAGAAAAAGTTAGTTTTGGTAAAAGTTAGGTTTTTTCGAAAAAATTAGTTTTTTTAAACGTTAGGTTTTGTCGAAAAAGTAAGGTTTTTTCGAAAAAGTTAGTTTTGGTATAAGTTAGGTTTTTTCGAAAAAGTTAGTTTTGGTATAAGTTAGGTTTTTTCGAAAAAGTAAGGTTTTTTAGAAAAAGTTAGTTTTGGTATAAGTTAGGTTTTTTCGAAAAAGTTAGTTTTGGTATAAGTTAGGTTTTTAAGAAAAAGTTAGATTTTTAAGAAAAAGTTAGGTTTTTAAGAAAAAGTTAGTTTTGGTATAAGTTAGGTTTTTGAGAAAAAGTTAGGTGTTTTATAATAAGTTAGTTTTGGTAAAAGTTAGGTTTTTTAGAAAAAGTTAGGTTTTTTCGAAAAAGTTAGTTTTGGTATAAGTTAGGTTTTTTCAAAAAAGTTAGTTTTGGTATAAGTTAGGTTTTTTCGAAAAAGTTAGTTTTGGTATAAGTTAGGTTTTTGAGAAAAAGTTAGGTTTTTAAGAAAAAGTTAGTTTTGGTAAAAGTTAGGTTTTTTCGAAAAAGTAAGGTTTTTTCGAAAAAGTTAGGTTTTTTAGAAAAAGTTAGTTTTGGTAAAAGTTAGGTTTTTTCGAAAAAAATAGTTTTTTTAAAAGTTAGGTTTTGTCGAAAAAGTAAGGTTTTTTCGAAAAAGTTAGTTTTGGTATAAGTTAGGTTTTTTAGAAAAAGTTAGTTTTGGTATAAGTTAGGTTTTTTCGAAAAAGTTAGTTTTGGTATAAGTTAGGTTTTTATGAAAAAGTTAGGTTTTTTCGAAAAAGTTAGTTTTGGTATAAGTTAGGTTTTTTCGAAAAAGTTAGTTTTGGTATAAGTTAGGTTTTTGAGAAAAAGTTAGGTTTTTAAGAAAAAGTTAGTTTTGGTAAAAGTTAGGTTTTTTCGAAAAAGTAAGGTTTTTTCGAAAAAGTTAGGTTTTTTAGAAAAAGTTAGTTTTGGTAAAAGTTAGGTTTTTTCGAAAAAAATAGTTTTTTTAAAAGTTAGGTTTTGTCGAAAAAGTAAGGTTTTTTCGAAAAAGTTAGTTTTGGTATAAGTTAGGTTTTTTAGAAAAAGTTAGTTTTGGTATAAGTTAGGTTTTTTCGAAAAAGTTAGTTTTGGTATAAGTTAGGTTTTTATGAAAAAGTTAGGTTTTTTAGAAAAAGTTAGTTTTGGTATAAGTTAGGTTTTTTCGAAAAAGTTAGTTTTGGTATAAGTTAGGTTTTTAAGAAAAAGTTAGTTTTGGTATAAGTTAGGTTTTTGAGAAAAAGTTAGTTTTGGTATAAGTTAGGTTTTTTCGAAAAAGTTAGTTTTGGTATAAGTTAGGTTTTTTCGAAAAAGTAAGGTTTTTTAGAAAAAGTTAGTGTTGGTATAAGTTAGGTTTTTTCGAAAAAGTTAGTTTTGGTATAAGTTAGGTTTTTTCGAAAAAGTTAGTTTTGGTATAAGTTAGGTTTTTGAGAAAAAGTTAGTTTTGGTATAAATTAGGTTTTTTCGAAAAAGTTAGTTTTGGTATAAGTTAGGTTTTTTCGAAAAAGTTAGTTTTGGTATAAGTTAGGTTTTTTCGAAAAAGTTAGTTTTGGTATAAGTTAGGTTTTTTTAGAAAAAGTTAGTTTTGGTATAAGTTAGGTTTTTTAGAAAAAGTTAGTTTCGGTAAAAGTTAGGTTTTTTAGAAAAAGTTAGGTTTTTTAGAAAAAGTTAGTTTTGGTATAAGTTAGGTTTTTAAGAACAAGTTAGTTTTGGTATAAGTTAGGTTTTTTAGAAAAAGTTAGTTTTGGTATAAGTTAGGTTTTTGAGAAAAAGTTAGTTTTGGTATAAGTTAGGTTTTTTAGAAAAAGTTAGTTTTGGTATAAGTTAGGTTTTTAAGAAAAAGTTAGTTTTGGTATAAGTTAGGTTTTTTCGAAAAAGTTAGTTTTGGTATAAATTAGGTTTTTTCGAAAAAGTTAGTTTTGGTATAAGTTAGGTTTTTTCGAAAAAGTTAGTTTTGGTATAAATTAGGTTTTTTCGAAAAAGTTAGTTTTGGTATAAGTTAGGTTTTTTCGAAAAAGTTAGGTTTTTTAGAAAAAGTTAGTTTTGGTATAAGTTAGGTTTTTAAGAAAAAGTTAGTTTTGGTAAAAGTTAGGTTTTTTCGAAAAAGTTAGGTTTTTTAGAAAAAGTTAGTTTTGGTATAAGTTAGGTTTTTAAAAAAAAATTAGTTTTGGTATAAGTTAGGTTTTTTAGAAAAAGTTAGTTTTGGTATAAGTTAGGTTTTTTAGAAAAAGTTAGTTTTGGTATAAGTTAGGTTTTTAAGAAAAAGTTAGTTTTGGTATAAGTTAGGTTTTTTCGAAAAAGTTAGTTTTGGTATAAGTTAGGTTTTTTCGAAAAAGTTAGTTTTGGTATAAGTTAGGTTTTTTCGAAAAAGTTAGTTTTGGTATAAGTTAGGTTTTTAAGAAAAAGTTAGTTTTGGTAAAAGTTAGGTTTTTGAGAAAAAGTTAGGTTTTTTCGAAAAAGTTAGTTTTGGTATAAGTTAGGTTTTTATGAAAAAGTTAGGTTTTTTCGAAAAAGTTAGTTTTGGTAAAAGTTAGGTTTTTTCGAAAAAGTTAGTTTTGGTATAAGTTAGGTTTTTATGAAAAAGTTAGTTTTGGTATAAGTTAGGTTTTTTCGAAAAAGTTAGTTTTGGTATAAGTTAGGTTTTTGAGAAAAAGTTAGTTTTGGTATAAATTAGGTTTTTTCGCAAAAGTTAGTTTTGGTATAAGTTAGGTTTTTTCGAAAAAGTTAGTTTTGGTATAAGTTAGGTTTTTATGAAAAAGTTAGTTTTGGTATAAGTTAGGTTTTTTCGAAAAAGTTAGTTTTGGTATAAGTTAGGTTTTTGAGAAAAAGTTAGTTTTGGTATAAGTTAGGTTTTTTCGAAAAAGTTAGTTTTGGTATAAGTTAGGTTTTTTTAGAAAAAGTTAGTTTTGGTATAAGTTAGGTTTTTAAGAAAAAGTTAGTTTTGGTATAAGTTAGGTTTTTTAGAAAAAGTTAGTTTTGGTTAAAGTTAGGTTTTTTAGAAAAAGTTAGGTTTTTTCGAAAAAAATAATTTTTTTAAAAGTTAGGTTTTGTCGAAAAAGTAAGGTTTTTTCGAAAAAGTTAGTTTTGGTATAAGTTAGGTTTTTTAGAAAAAGTTAGTTTTGGTATAAGTTAGGTTTTTTCGAAAAAGTTAGTTTTGGTATAAGTTAGGTTTTTATGAAAAAGTTAGGTTTTTTCGAAAAAGTTAGTTTTGGTAAAAGTTAGGTTTTTTCGAAAAAGTAAGGTTTTTTAGAAAAAGTTAGTTTTGGTATAAGTTAGGTTTTTTCGAAAAAGTTAGTTTTGGTATAAGTTAGGTTTTTAAGAAAAAGTTAGTTTTGGTATAAGTTAGGTTTTTGAGAAAAAGTTAGTTTTGGTATAAGTTAGGTTTTTTCGAAAAAGTTAGTTTTGGTATAAGTTAGGTTTTTTCGAAAAAGTAAGGTTTTTTAGAAAAAGTTAGTGTTGGTATAAGTTAGGTTTTTTAGAAAAAGTTAGTTTCGGTAAAAGTTAGGTATTTTAGAACAAGTTAGGTTTTTTAGAAAAAGTTAGTTTTGGTATAAGTTAGGTTTTTAAGAACAAGTTAGTTTTGGTATAAGTTAGGTTTTTTAGAAAAAGTTAGTTTTGGTATAAGTTAGGTTTTTGAGAAAAAGTTAGTTTTGGTATAAGTTAGGTTTTTTAGAAAAAGTTAGTTTTGGTATAAGTTAGGTTTTTAAGAAAAAGTTAGTTTTGGTATAAGTTAGGTTTTTTCGAAAAAGTTAGTTTTGGTATAAATTAGGTTTTTTCGAAAAAGTTAGTTTTGGTATAAGTTAGGTTTTTTCGAAAAAGTTAGTTTTGGTATAAATTAGGTTTTTTCGAAAAAGTTAGTTTTGGTATAAGTTAGGTTTTTTCGAAAAAGTTAGGTTTTTTAGAAAAAGTTAGTTTTGGTATAAGTTAGGTTTTTAAGAAAAAGTTAGTTTTGGTAAAAGTTAGGTTTTTTCGAAAAAGTTAGGTTTTTTAGAAAAAGTTAGTTTTGGTATAAGTTAGGTTTTTAAAAAAAAATTAGTTTTGGTATAAGTTAGGTTTTTTAGAAAAAGTTAGTTTTGGTATAAGTTAGGTTTTTTAGAAAAAGTTAGTTTTGGTATAAGTTAGGTTTTTAAGAAAAAGTTAGTTTTGGTATAAGTTAGGTTTTTTCGAAAAAGTTAGTTTTGGTATAAGTTAGGTTTTTTCGAAAAAGTTAGTTTTGGTATAAGTTAGGTTTTTTCGAAAAAGTTAGTTTTGGTATAAGTTAGGTTTTTAAGAAAAAGTTAGTTTTGGTAAAAGTTAGGTTTTTGAGAAAAAGTTAGGTTTTTTCGAAAAAGTTAGTTTTGGTATAAGTTAGGTTTTTATGAAAAAGTTAGGTTTTTTCGAAAAAGTTAGTTTTGGTAAAAGTTAGGTTTTTTCGAAAAAGTTAGTTTTGGTATAAGTTAGGTTTTTATGAAAAAGTTAGTTTTGGTATAAGTTAGGTTTTTTCGAAAAAGTTAGTTTTGGTATAAGTTAGGTTTTTGAGAAAAAGTTAGTTTTGGTATAAATTAGGTTTTTTCGCAAAAGTTAGTTTTGGTATAAGTTAGGTTTTTTCGAAAAAGTTAGTTTTGGTATAAGTTAGGTTTTTATGAAAAAGTTAGTTTTGGTATAAGTTAGGTTTTTTCGAAAAAGTTAGTTTTGGTATAAGTTAGGTTTTTGAGAAAAAGTTAGTTTTGGTATAAGTTAGGTTTTTTCGAAGAAGTTAGTTTTGGTATAAGTTAGGTTTTTTTAGAAAAAGTTAGTTTTGGTATAAGTTAGGTTTTTAAGAAAAAGTTAGTTTTGGTATAAGTTAGGTTTTTTAGAAAAAGTTAGTTTTGGTTAAAGTTAGGTTTTTTTAGAAAAAGTTAGGTTTTTTCGAAAAAAATAATTTTTTTAAAAGTTAGGTTTTGTCGAAAAAGTAAGGTTTTTTCGAAAAAGTTAGTTTTGGTATAAGTTAGGTTTTTTAGAAAAAGTTAGTTTTGGTATAAGTTAGGTTTTTTCGAAAAAGTTAGTTTTGGTATAAGTTAGGTTTTTATGAAAAAGTTAGGTTTTTTCGAAAAAGTTAGTTTTGGTAAAAGTTAGGTTTTTTCGAAAAAGTAAGGTTTTTTAGAAAAAGTTAGTTTTGGTATAAGTTAGGTTTTTTCGAAAAAGTTAGTTTTGGTATAAGTTAGGTTTTTAAGAAAAAGTTAGTTTTTTTATAAGTTAGGTTTTTTAAAAAAAGTTAGTTTTGGTATAAGTTAGGTTTTTTCGAAAAAGTTAGTTTTGGTATAAGTTAGGTTTTTTCGAAAAAGTAAGGTTTTTTAGAAAAAGTTAGTGTTGGTATAAGTTAGGTTTTTTCGAAAAAGTTAGTTTTGGTATAAGTTAGGTTTTTTCGAAAAAGTTAGTTTTGGTATAAGTTAGGTTTTTTCGAAAAAGTTAGTTTTGGTATAAGTTAGGTTTTTGAGAAAAAGTTAGTTTTGGTATAAATTAGGTTTTTTCGAAAAAGTTAGTTTTGGTATAAGTTAGGTTTTTTCGAAAAAGTTAGTTTTGGTATAAGTTAGGTTTTTAAGAAAAAGTTAGTTTTGGTATAAGTTAGGTTTTTAAAAAAAAGTTAGGTTTTTTCGAAAAAGTTAGTTTTGGTATAAATTAGGTTTTTTCGAAAAAGTTAGTTTTGGTATAAGTTAGGTTTTTTAGAAAAAGTTAGTTTTGGTATAAGTTAGGTTTTTTAGAAAAAGTTAGTTTTGGTATAAGTTAGGTTTTTATGAAAAAGTTAGTTTTGGTATAAGTTAGGTTTTTAAGAAAAAGTTAGTTTTGGTATAAGTTAGGTTTTTTAGAAAAAGTTAGTTTTGGTATAAGTTAGGTTTTTTAGAAAAAGTTAGTTTTGGTATAAGTTAGGTTTTTATGAAAAAGTTAGGTTTTTTCGAAAAAGTTAGTTTTGGTAAAAGTTAGGTTTTTAAGAAAAAGTTAGTTTTGGTATAAGTTAGGTTTTTTCGAAAAAGTTAGTTTTGGTATAAGTTAGGTTATTATGAAAAAGTTAGGTTTTTTCGAAAAAGTTAGTTTTGGTAAAAGTTAGGTTTTTTCGAAAAAGTAAGGCTTTTTAGAAAAAGTTAGTTTTGGTATAAGTTAGGTTTTTTCGAAAAAGTTAGTTTTGGTATAAGTTAGGTTTTTAAGAAAAAGTTAGTTTTGGTATAAGTTAGGTTTTTATGAAAAAGTTAGGTTTTTTCGAAAAAGTTAGTTTTGGTAAAAGTTAGGTTTTTAAGAAAAAGTTAGTTTTGGTATAAGTTAGGTTTTTTAGAAAAAGTTAGTTTTGGTATAAGTTAGGTTTTTTAGAAAAAGTTAGTTTTGGTATTAGTTAGGTTTTTTCGAAAAAGTTAGTTTTGGTATAAGTTAGGTTTTTTCGAAAAAGTTAGTTTTGGTATAAATTAGGTTTTTTCGAAAAAGTTAGTTTTGGTATAAGTTAGGTTTTTTCGAAAAAGTTAGTTTTGGTATAAGTTAGGTTTTTTAGAAAAAGTTAGGTTTTTTCGAAAAAGTTAGTTTTGGTATAAGTTAGGTTTTTATGAAAAAGTTAGTTTTGGTATAAGTTAGGTTTTTTCGAAAAAGTTAGTTTTGGTATAAGTTAGGTTTTTGAGAAAAAGTTAGTTTTGGTATAAGTTAGGTTTTTAAGAAAAAGTTAGTTTTGGTATAAGTTAGGTTTTTTCGAAAAAGTTAGTTTTGGTATAAGTTAGGTTTTTTCGAAAAAGTTAGTTTTGGTATAAGTTAGGTTTTTAAGAAAAAGTTAGTTTTGGTATAAGTTAGGTTTTTAAGAAAAAGTTAGTTTTGGTATAAGTTAGGTTTTTTCGAAAAAGTTAGTTTTGGTATAAGTTAGGTTTTTTAGAAAAAGTTAGTTTTGGTATAAGTTAGGTTTTTTCGAAAAAGTTAGTTTTGGTATAAGTTAGGTTTTTATGAAAAAGTTAGGTTTTTTCGAAAAAGTTAGTTTTGGTAAAAGTTAGGTTTTTAAGAAAAAGTTAGTTTTGGTATAAGTTAGGTTTTTTAGAAAAAGTTAGTTTTGGTATAAGTTAGGTTTTTTAGAAAAAGTTAGTTTTGGTATAAGTTAGGTTTTTTCGAAAAAGTTAGTTTTGGTATAAGTTAGGTTTTTTCGAAAAAGTTAGTTTTGGTATAAGTTAGGTTTTTATGAAAAAGTTAGGTTTTTTCGAAAAAGTTAGTTTTGGTAAAAGTTAGGTTTTTAAGAAAAAGTTAGTTTTGGTATAAGTTAGGTTTTTTAGAAAAAGTTAGTTTTGGTATAAGTTAGGTTTTTTCGAAAAAGTTAGTTTTGGTATAAGTTAGGTTTTTTAGAAAAAGTTAGTTTTGGTATAAGTTAGGTTTTTTAGAAAAAGTTAGTTTTGGTATAAGTTAGGTTTTTTAGAAAAAGTTAGTTTTGGTATAAGTTAGGTTTTTATGAAAAAGTTAGTTTTGGTATAAGTTAGGTTTTTAAGAAAAAGTTAGTTTTGGTATAAGTTAGGTTTTTTAGAAAAAGTTAGTTTTGGTATAAGTTAGGTTTTTTTAGAAAAAGTTAGTTTTGGTATAAGTTAGGTTTTTATGAAAAAGTTAGGTTTTTTCGAAAAAGTTAGTTTTGGTAAAAGTTAGGTTTTTAAGAAAAAGTTAGTTTTGGTATAAGTTAGGTTTTTTCGAAAAAGTTAGTTTTGGTATAAGTTAGGTTATTATGAAAAAGTTAGGTTTTTTCGAAAAAGTTAGTTTTGGTAAAAGTTAGGTTTTTTCGAAAAAGTAAGGTTTTTTAGAAAAAGTTAGTTTTGGTATAAGTTAGGTTTTTTCGAAAAAGTTAGTTTTGGTATAAGTTAGGTTTTTAAGAAAAAGTTAGTTTTGGTATAAGTTAGGTTTTTATGAAAAAGTTAGGTTTTTTCGAAAAAGTTAGTTTTGGTAAAAGTTAGGTTTTTAAGAAAAAGTTAGTTTTGGTATAAGTTAGGTTTTTTAGAAAAAGTTAGTTTTGGTATAAGTTAGGTTTTTTAGAAAAAGTTAGTTTTGGTATTAGTTAGGTTTTTTCGAAAAAGTTAGTTTTGGTATAAGTTAGGTTTTTTCGAAAAAGTTAGTTTTGGTATAAATTAGGTTTTTTCGAAAAAGTTAGTTTTGGTATAAGTTAGGTTTTTTTAGAAAAAGTTAGTTTTGGTATAAGTTAGGTTTTTAAGAAAAAGTTAGTTTTGGTATAAGTTAGGTTTTTTCGAAAAAGTTAGTTTTGGTATAAGTTAGGTTTTTTAGAAAAAGTTAGGTTTTTTCGAAAAAGTTAGTTTTGGTATAAGTTAGGTTTTTATGAAAAAGTTAGTTTTTGTATAAGTTAGGTTTTTTCGAAAAAGTTAGTTTTGGTATAAGTTAGGTTTTTGAGAAAAAGTTAGTTTTGGTATAAGTTAGGTTCTTAAGAAAAAGTTAGTTTTGGTATAAGTTAGGTTTTTTCGAAAAAGTTAGTTTTGGTAT
This sequence comes from Anopheles funestus, assembly GCF_943734845.2. NCBI lineage: Eukaryota > Metazoa > Arthropoda > Insecta > Diptera > Culicidae > Anopheles > Anopheles funestus. The sequence continues at coordinate 21,923 of NW_026045295.1, read as the reverse complement.
AAGTTAGGTTTTTTCGAAAAAGTTAGTTTTGGTATAAGTTAGGTTTTTTCGAAAAAGTTAGTTTTGGTATAAGTTAGGTTTTTAAGAAAAAGATAGTTTTGGTATAAGTTAGGTTTTTTCGAAAAAGTTAGTTTTGGTATAAGTTAGGTTTTTTAGAAAAAGTTAGTTTTGGTATAAGTTAGGTTTTTTCGAAAAAGTTAGTTTTGGTATAAGTTAATTTTTTATGAAAAAGTTAGGTTTTTTCGAAAAAGTTAGTTTTGGTAAAAGTTAGGTTTTTAAGAAAAAGTTAGTTTTGGTATAAGTTAGGTTTTTTAGAAAAAGTTAGTTTTGGTATAAGTTAGGTTTTTTAGAAAAAGTTAGTTTTGGTATAAGTTAGGTTTTTTCGAAAAAGTTAGTTTTGGTATAAGTTAGGTTTTTTCGAAAAAGTTAGTTTTGGTATAAATTAGGTTTTTTCGAAAAAGTTAGTTTTGGTATAAGTTAGGTTTTTTAGAAAAAGTTAGTTTTGGTATAAGTTAGGTTTTTAAGAAAAAGTTAGTTTTGGTATAAATTAGGTTTTTTCGAAAAAGTTAGTTTTGGTATAAGTTAGGTTTTTTCGAAAAGGTTAGTTTTGGTATAAGTTAGGTTTTTTAGAAAAAGTTAGTTTTGGTATAAGTTAGGTTTTTAAGAAAAAGTTAGTTTTGGTATAAGTTAGGTTTTTAAGAAAAAGTTAGTTTTGGTATAAGTTAGGTTTTTTCGAAAAAGTTAGTTTTGGTATAAGTTAGGTTTTTATGAAAAAGTTAGGTTTTTAAGAAAAAGTTAGTTTTGGTATAAGTTAGGTTTTTAAGAAAAAGTTAGTTTTGGTATAAGTTAGGTTTTTTCGAAAAAGTTAGTTTTGGTATAAGTTAGATTTTTATGAAAAAGTTAGGTTTTTTCTTAAAAGTTAGTTTTGGTATAAGTTAGGTTTTTAAGAAAAAGTTAGTTTTGGTATAAGTTAGGTTTTTATGAAAAAGTTAGGTTTTTTCGAAAAAGTTAGTTTTGGTAAAAGTTAGGTGTTTTCGAAAAAGTAAGGTTTTTTAGAAAAAGTTAGTTTTGGTATAAGTTAGGTTTTTTCGAAAAAGTTAGTTTTGGTATAAATTAGGTTTTTTCGAAAAAGTTAGTTTTGGTATAAGTTAGGTTTTTTCGAAAAAGTAAGGTTTTTAAGAAAAAGTTAGTTTTGGTATAAGTTAGGTTTTTTCGAAAAAGTTAGTTTTGGTATAAGTTAGGTTTTTGAGAAAAAGTTAGTTTTGGTATAAGTTAGGTTTTTGAGAAAAAGTTAGTTTTGGTATAAGTTAGGTTTTTAAGAAAAAGTTAGTTTTGGTATAAATTAGGTTTTTTCGAAAAAGTAAGGTTTTTAAGAAAAAGTTAGTTTTGGTATAAGTTAGGTTTTTTAGAAAAAGTTAGGTTTTTTCTTAAAAGTTAGTTTTGGTATAAGTTAGGTTTTTAAGAAAAAGTTAGTTTTGGTATAAGTTAGGTTTTTATGAAAAAGTTAGGTTTTTTCGAAAAAGTTAGTTTTGGTAAAAGTTAGGTTTTTTCGAAAAAGTAAGGTTTTTAAGAAAAAGTTAGTTTTGGTATAAGTTAGGTTTTTTAGAAAAAGTTAGTTTTGGTATAAATTAGGTTTTTTCGAAAAAGTTAGTTTTGGTATAAGTTAGGTTTTTAAGAAAAAGTTAGTTTTGGTATAAATTAGGTTTTTAAGAACAAGTTAGTTTTGGTAAAAGTTAGGTTTTTTAGAAAAAGTTAGTTTTGGTATAAGTTAGGTTTTTGAGAAAAAGTTAGTTTTGGTATAAGTTAGGTTTTTGAGAAAAAGTTAGTTTTGGTATAAGTTAGGTTTTTTAGAAAAAGTTAGTTTTGGTATAATTTAGGTTTTTTCGAAAAAGTTAGTTTTGGTATAAGTTAGATTTTTATGAAAAAGTTAGGTTTTTTCTTAAAAGTTAGTTTTGGTATAAGTTAGGTTTTTAAGAAAAAGTTAGTTTTGGTATAAGTTAGGTTTTTTAGAAAAAGTTAGTTTTGGTAAAAGTTAGGTTTTTTCGAAAAAGTTAGTTTTATTATAAGTTAGATTTTTATGAAAAAGTTAGGTTTTTTCTTAAAAGTTAGTTTTGGTATAAGTTAGGTTTTTAAGAAAAAGTTAGTTTTGGTATAAGTTAGGTTTTTATGAAAAAGTTAGGTTTTTTCGAAAAAGTTAGTTTTGGTAAAAGTTAGGTTTTTTCGAAAAAGTAAGGTTTTTAAGAAAAAGTTAGTTTTGGTATAAGTTAGGTTTTTTCGAAAAAGTTAGTTTTGGTATAAGTTAGGTTTTTAAGAACAAGTTAGTTTTGGTAAAAGTTAGGTTTTTTAGAAAAAGTTAGTTTTGGTATAAGTTAGGTTTTTTAGAAAAAGTTAGTTTTGGTATAAGTTAGGTTTTTAAGAAAAAGTTAGTTTTGGTATAAGTTAGGTTTTTAAGAAAAAGTTAGTTTTGGTATAAGTTAGGTTTTTTCGAAAAAGTTAGTTTTGGTATAAGTTAGGTTTTTGAGAAAAAGTTAGTTTTGGTATAAGTTAGGTTTTTTAGAAAAAGTTAGTTTTGGTATAATTTAGGTTTTTTCGAAAAAGTAAGGTTTTTTAGAAAAAGTTAGTTTTGGTATAAGTTAGGTTTTTTAGAAAAAGTTAGTTTTGGTATAAGTTAGGTTTTTTCGAAAAAGTTAGTTTTGGTATAAGTTAGGTTTTTTCGAAAAAGTTAGTTTTGGTATAAGTTAGGTTTTTATGAAAAAGTTAGGTTTTTTCGAAAAAGTTAGTTTTGGTATAAGTTAGGTTTTTTCGAAAAAGTTAGTTTTGGTATAAGTTAGGTTTTTGAGAAAAAGTTAGTTTTGGTATAAGTTAGGTTTTTTCGAAAAAGTTAGTTTTGGTATAAGTTAGGTTTTTTAGAAAAAGTTAGTTTTGGTATAAGTTAGGTTTTTTCGAAAAAGTTAGTTTTGGTATAAGTTAGGTTTTTTCGAAAAAGTTAGTTTTGGTATAAGTTAGGTTTTTTCGAAAAAGTTAGTTTTGGTATAAGTTAGGATTTTATGAAAAAGTTAGTTTTGGTATAATTTAGGTTTTTTCGAAAAAGTTAGTTTTGGTATAAGTTGGGTTTTTTCTTAAAAGTTAGTTTTGGTATAAGTTAGGTTTTTTCGAAAAAGTTAGTTTTGGTATAAGTTAGGTTTTTATGAAAAAGTTAGGTTTTTTAGAAAAAGTTAGTTTTGGTATAAGTTAGGTTTTTTAGAAAAAGTTAGTTTTGGTATAAGTTAGGTTTTTTCGAAAAAGTTAGTTTTGGTATAAGTTAGGTTTTTTCGAAAAAGTTAGTTTTGGTATAAGTTAGGTTTTTGAGAAAAAGTTAGTTTTGGTATAAGTTAGGTTTTTTAGAAAAAGTTAGTTTTGGTATAATTTAGGTTTTTTCGAAAAAGTAAGGTTTTTTAGAAAAAGTTAGTTTTGGTATAAGTTAGGTTTTTTAGAAAAAGTTAGTTTTGGTATAAGTTAGGTTTTTTCGAAAAAGTTAGTTTTGGTATAAGTTAGGTTTTTGAGAAAAAGTTAGTTTTGGTATAAGTTAGGTTTTTTCGAAAAAGTTAGTTTTGGTATAAGTTAGGTTTTTTAGAAAAAGTTAGTTTTGGTATAAGTTAGGTTTTTTCGAAAAAGTTAGTTTTGGTATAAGTTAGGTTTTTTAGAAAAAGTTAGTTTTGGTATAAGTTAGGTTTTTTCGAAAAAGTTAGTTTTGGTATAAGTTAGGTTTTTTCGAAAAAGTTAGTTTTGGTATAAGTTAGGTTTTTATGAAAAAGTTAGGTTTTTTCGAAAAAGTTAGTTTTGGTATAAGTTAGGTTTTTTCGAAAAAGTTAGTTTTGGTATAAGTTAGGTTTTTGAGAAAAAGTTAGTTTTGGTATAAGTTAGGTTTTTTCGAAAAAGTTAGTTTTGGTATAAGTTAGGTTTTTTAGAAAAAGTTAGTTTTGGTATAAGTTAGGTTTTTTCGAAAAAGTTAGTTTTGGTATAAGTTAGGTTTTGAGAAAAAGTTAGTTTTGGTATAAGTTAGGTTTTTTCGAAAAAGTTAGTTTTGGTATAAAGTTAGGTTTTTTAGAAAAAGTTAGTTTTGGTATAAGTTAGGTTTTTTCGAAAAAGTTAGTTTTGGTATAAGTTAGGTTTTTTCGAAAAAGTTAGTTTTGGTATAAGTTAGGTTTTTATGAAAAAGTTAGGTTTTTTAGAAAAAAGTTAGTTTTGGTATAAGTTAGGTTTTTTCGAAAAAGTTAGTTTTTGGTATAAGTTAGGTTTTTGAGAAAAAGTTAGTTTTGGTATAAGTTAGGTTTTTTCGAAAAAGTTAGTTTTGGTATAAGTTAGGTTTTTTAGAAAAAGTTAGTTTTGGTATAAGTTAGGTTTTTCCGAAAAAGTTAGTTTTGGTATAAGTTAGGTTTTTATGAAAAAGTTAGGTTTTTTCGAAAAAGTTAGTTTTGGTATAAGTTAGGTTTTTTCGAAAAAGTTAGTTTTGGTATAAGTTAGGTTTTTATGAAAAAGTTAGTTTTGGTATAAGTTAGGTTTTTTCGAATAAGTTAGTTTTGGAATAAGTTAGGTTTTTTAGAAAAAGTTAGTTTTGGTATAAGTTAGGTTTTTGAGAAAAAGTTAGTTTTGGTATAAGTTAGGTTTTTTCGAAAAAGTTAGTTTTGGTATAAGTTAGGTTTTTTAGAAAAAGTTAGTTTTGGTATAAGTTAGGTTTTTCCGAAAAAGTTAGTTTTGGTATAAGTTAGGTTTTTATGAAAAAGTTAATTTTTTTCGAAAAAGTTAGTTTTGGTATAAGTTAGGTTTTTTCGAAAAAGTTAGTTTTGGTATAAGTTGAGTTTTTGAGAAAAAGTTAGTTTTGGTATAAGTTAGGTTTTTGAGAAAAAGTTAGTTTTGGTATAAGTTAGGTTTTTTCGAAAAAGTTAGTTTTGGTATAAGTTAGGTTTTTTCGAAAAAGTTAGTTTTGGTATTAGTTAGGTTTTTATGAAAAAGTTAGGTTTTTTCGAAAAAGTTAGTTTTGGTAAAAGTTAGGTTTTTTCGAAAAAGTTAGTTTTGGTATAAGTTAGGTTTTTGAGAAAAAGTTAGTTTTGGTATAAGTTAGGTTTTTTCGAAAAAGTTAGTTTTGGTATTAGTTAGGTTTTTTAGAAAAAGTTAGTTTTGGTATAAGTTATGTTTTTTCGAAAAAGTTAGTTTTGGTATAAATTAGGTTTTTTCGAAAAAGTTAGTTTTGGTATAAGTTAGGTTTTTTCGAAAAAGTTAGTTTTGGTATAAGTTAGGATTTTATGAAAAAGTTAGGTTTTTTCGAAAAAGTTAGTTTTGGTATAAGTTAGGTTTTTATGAAAAAGTTAGTTTTGGTATAAGTTAGGTTTTTTCGAAAAAGTTAGTTTTGGAATAAGTTAGGTTTTTTAGAAAAAGTTAGTTTTGGTATAAGTTAGGTTTTTGAGAAAAAGTTAGTTTTGGTATAAGTTAGGTTTTTTCGAAAAAGTTAGTTTTGGTATAAGTTAGGTTTTTTAGAAAAAGTTAGTTTTGGTATAAGTTAGGTTTTTTCGAAAAAGTTAGTTTTGGTATAAGTTAGGTTTTTTCGAAAAAGTTAGTTTTGGTATAAATTAGGTTTTCTCGAAAAAGTTAGTTTTGGTATAAGTTAGGTTTTTTAGAAAAAGTTAGTTTTGGTATAAGTTAGGTTTTTTCGAAAAAGTTAGTTTTGGTATAAGTTGGGTTTTTTCTTAAAAGTTAGTTTTGGTATAAATAAGGTTTTCTCGAAAAAGTTAGTTTTGGTATAAGTTAGGTTTTTTAGAAAAAGTTAGTTTTGGTATAAGTTAGGTTTTTTCGAAAAAGTTAGTTTTGGTATAAGTTAGGTTTTTTCGAAAATGTTAGTTTTGGTATAAATTAGGTTTTTTCGAAAAAGTTAGTTTTGGTATAAGTTAGGTTTTTTCGAAAAAGTTAGTTTTGGTATAAGTTAGGTTTTTAAGAAAAAGTTAGTTTTGGTATAAGTTAGGTTTTTTCGAAAAAGTTAGTTTTGGTATAAGTTAGGTTTTTATGAAAAAGTTAGGTTTTTTCGAAAAAGTTAGTTTTGGTATAAGTTAGGTTTTTATGAAAAAGTTAGTTTTGGTATAAGTTAGGTTTTTTCGAAAAAGTTAGTTTTGGTATAAGTTAGGTTTTTTAGAAAAAGTTAGTTTTGGTATAAGTTAGGTTTTTTAGAAAAAGTTAGTTTTGGTATAAGTTAGGTTTTTTAGAAAAAGTTAGTTTTGGTATAAGTTAGGTTTTTATGAAAAAGTTAGGTTTTTTCGAAAAAGTTAGTTTTGGTAAAAGTTAGGTTTTTTCGAAAAAGTAAGGTTTTTTAGAAAAAGTTAGTTTTGGTATAAGTTAGGTTTTTTCGAAAAAGTTAGTTTTGGTATAAGTTAGGTTTTTAAGAAAAAGTTAGTTTTGGTATAAATTAGGTTTTTTCGAAAAAGTTAGTTTTGGTATAAATTAGGTTTTTTCGAAAAAGTTAGTTTTGGTATAAGTTAGGTTTTTTCGAAAAAGTTAGTTTTGGTATAAGTTAGGTTTTTTCGAAAAAGTTAGTTTTGGTATAATTTAGGTTTTTTCGAAAAAGTTAGTTTTGGTATAAATTAGGTTTTTTCGAAAAAGTTAGTTTTGGTATAAGTTAGGTTTTTTCGAAAAAGTTAGTTTTGGTATAAGTAAGGTTTTTAAGAAAAAGTTAGTTTTGGTATAAATTAGGTTTTTTCGAAAAAGTTAGTTTTGGTATAAGTTAGGTTTTTTAGAAAAAGTTAGTTTTGGTATAAGTTAGGTTTTTTCGAAAAAGTTAGTTTTGGTATAAGTTAGGTTTTTTCGAAAAAGTTAGTTTTGGTATAATTTAGGTTTTTTCGAAAAAGTTAGTTTTGGTATAAATTAGGTTTTTTCGAAAAAGTTAGTTTTGGTATAAGTTAGGTTTTTTCGAAAAAGTTAGTTTTGGTATAAGTTAGGTTTTTATGAAAAAGTTAGGTTTTTTCGAAAAAGTTAGTTTTGGTATAAGTTAGGTTTTTTCGAAAAAGTTAGTTTTGGTATAAGTTAGGTTTTTTCGAAAAAGTTAGTTTTGGTATAAGTTAGGTTTTTATGAAAAAGTTAGTTTTGGTATAAGTTAGGTTTTTATGAAAAAGTTAGGTTTTTTCGAAAAAGTTAGTTTTGGTAAAAGTTAGGTTTTTTCGAAAAAGTAAGGTTTTTTAGAAAAAGTTAGTTTTGGTATAAGTTAGGTTTTTTCGATAAAGTTAGTTTCGGTATAAGTTAGGTTTTTTCGAAAAAGTTAGTTTTGGTATAAGTTAGGTTTTTGAGAAAAAGTTAGTTTTGGTATAAGTTAGGTTTTTTAGAAAAAGTTAGTTTTGGTATAAGTTAGGTTTTTTCGAAAAAGTTAGTTTTGGTATAAGTTAGGTTTTTTCGAAAAAGTTAGTTTTGGTATAAATTAGGTTTTTTCGAAAAAGTTAGTTTTGGTATAAGTTAGGTTTTTTCGAAAAAGTTAGTTTTGGTATAAGTTAGGTTTTTATGAAAAAGTTAGGTTTTTTCGAAAAAGTTAGTTTTGGTATAAGTTAGGTTTTTTCGAAAAAGTTAGTTTTGGTATAAGTTAGGTTTTTTCGAAAAAGTTAGTTTTGGTATAAGTTAGGTTTTTATGAAAAAGTTAGTTTTGGTATAAGTTAGGTTTTTATGAAAAAGTTAGGTTTTTTCGAAAAAGTTAGTTTTGGTAAAAGTTAGGTTTTTTCGAAAAAGTAAGGTTTTTTAGAAAAAGTTAGTTTTGGTATAAGTTAGGTTTTTTCGAAAAAGTTAGTTTCGGTATAAGTTAGGTTTTTGAGAAAAAGTTAGTTTTGGTATAAGTTAGGTTTTTTAGAAAAAGTTAGTTTTGGTATAAGTTAGGTTTTTTCGAAAAAGTTAGTTTTTTTATAAGTTAGGTTTTTTCGAAAAAGTTAGTTTTGGTATAAATTAGGTTTTTTCGAAAAAGTTAGTTTTGGTATAAGTTAGGTTTTTTCGAAAAAGTTAGTTTTGGTATAAGTTAGGTTTTTAAGAAAAAGTTAGTTTTGGTATAAGTTAGGTTTTTTCGAAAAAGTTAGTTTTGGTATAAGTTAGGTTTTTATGAAAAAGTTAGGTTTTTTCGAAAAAGTTAGTTTTGGTATAAGTTAGGTTTTTATGAAAAAGTTAGTTTTGGTATAAGTTAGGTTTTTTCGAAAAAGTTAGTTTTGGTATAAGTTAGGTTTTTATGAAAAAGTTAGGTTTTTTCGAAAAAGTTAGTTTTGGTAAAAGTTAGGTTTTTTCGAAAAAGTAAGGTTTTTTAGAAAAAGTTAGTTTTGGTATAAGTTAGGTTTTTATGAAAAAGTTAGTTTTGGTATAAGTTAGGTTTTTATGAAAAAGTTAGGTTTTTTCGAAAAAGTTAGTTTTGGTATAAGTTAGGTTTTTATGAAAAAGTTAGTTTTGGTATAAGTTAGGTTTTTTCGAAAAAGTTAGTTTTGGTATAAGTTAGGTTTTTTAGAAAAAGTTAGTTTTGGTATAAGTTAGGTTTTTTAGAAAAAGTTAGTTTTGGTATAAGTTAGGTTTTTTAGAAAAAGTTAGTTTTGGTATAAGTTAGGTTTTTATGAAAAAGTTAGGTTTTTTCGAAAAAGTTAGTTTTGGTAAAAGTTAGGTTTTTAAGAAAAAGTTAGTTTTGGTATAAGTTAGGTTTTTTCGAAAAAGTTAGTTTTGGTATAAGTTAGGTTTTTATGAAAAAGTTAGGTTTTTTCGAAAAAGTTAGTTTTGGTAAAAGTTAGGTTTTTTCGAAAAAGTAAGGTTTTTTAGAAAAAGTTAGTTTTGGTATAAGTTAGGTTTTTTCGAAAAAGTTAGTTTTGGTATAAGTTAGGTTTTTAAGAAAAAGTTAGTTTTGGTACAAGTTAGGTTTTTTAGAAAAAGTGAGTTTTGGTATAAGTTAGGTTTTTTCGAAAAAGTTAGTTTTTTTATAAGTTAGGTTTTTTCGAAAAAGTTAGTTTTGGTATGAGTTGGGTTTTTTCGAAAAAGTTAGTTTTGGTATAAGTTAGGTTTTTTCGAAAAAGTTAGTATTGGTATAAGTTAGGTTTTTTCGAAAAAGTTAGTTTTGGTATAAGTTAGGTTTTTAAGAAAAAGTTAGTTTTGGTATAAGTTAGGTTTTTAAGAAAAAGTTAGTTTTGGTATAAGTTAGGTTTTTTCGAAAAAGTTAGTTTTGGTATAAGTTAGGTTTTTAAGAAAAAGTTAGATTTTTAAGAAAAAGTTAGGTTTTTAAGAAAAAGTTAGTTTTGGTATAAGTTAGGTTTTTGAGAAAAAGTTAGGTGTTTTATAATAAGTTAGTTTTGGTAAAAGTTAGGTTTTTTAGAAAAAGTTAGGTTTTTTTCGAAAAAGTTAGTTTTGGTATAAGTTAGGTTTTTTCAAAAAAGTTAGTTTTGGTATAAGTTAGGTTTTTTCGAAAAAGTTAGTTTTGGTATAAGTTAGGTTTTTGAGAAAAAGTTAGTTTTGGTATAAGTTAGGTTTTTAAGAAAAAGTTAGTTTTGGTATAAGTTAGGTTTTTTCGAAAAAGTTAGTTTTGGTATAAGTTAGGTTTTTATGAAAAAGTTAGGTTTTTTCGAAAAAGTTAGTTTTGGTAAAAGTTAGGTTTTTTCGAAAAAGTAAGGTTTTTTAGAAAAAGTTAGTTTTGGTATAAGTTAGGTTTTTTCGAAAAAGTTAGTTTTGGTATAAGTTAGGTTTTTGAGAAAAAGTTAGTTTTGGTATAAGTTAGGTTTTTTAGAAAAAGTTAGTTTTGGTATAAGTTAGGTTTTTTCGAAAAAGTTAGTTTTGGTATAAGTTAGGTTTTTTCGAAAAAGTTAGTTTTGGTATAAATTAGGATTTTTCGAAAAAATTAGTTTTTTTAAAAGTTAGGTTTTGTCGAAAAAGTAAGGTTTTTTCGAAAAAGTTAGTTTTGGTTTAAGTTAGGTTTTTTCGAAAAAGTTAGTTTTGGTATAAGTTAGGTTTTTTAGAAAAAGTTAGGGTTTTTCGAAAAAGTTAGTTTTGGTATAAGTTAGGTTTTTTCGAAAAAGTTAGTTTTGGTATAAGTTAGGTTTTTTCGAAAAAGTTAGGTTTTTTCGAAAAAGTTAGTTTTGGTAAAAGTTAGGTTTTTTCGTAAAAGTAAGGTTTTTTAGAAAAAGTTAGTTTTGGTATAAGTAAGGTTTTTTCGAAAAAGTTAGTTTTAGTATAAGTTAGGTTTTTTCGAAAAAGTTAGTTTTGGTATAAGTTAGGTTTTTTCGAAAAAGTTAGGTTTTTTCGAAAAAGTTAGTTTTGGTAAAAGTTAGGTTTTTTCGAAAAAGTAAGGTTTTTTAGAAAAAGTTAGTTTTGGTATAAGTTAGGTTTTTTCGAAAAAGTTAGTTTTGGTATAAGTTAGGTTTTTTAGAAAAAGTTAGGTTTTTAAGAAAAAGTTAATTTTGGTATAAGTTAGGTTTTTTCGAAAAAGTTAGTTTTGGTATAAGTTAGGTTTTTTCGAAAAAGTTAGTTTTGGTATAAGTTAGGTTTTTAAGAAAAAGTTAGATTTTTAAGAAAAAGTTAGGTTTTTAAGAAAAAGTTAGTTTTGGTATAAGTTAGGTTTTTGAGAAAAAGTTAGGTTTTTTATAATAAGTTAGTTTTGGTAAAAGTTAGGTTTTTTAGAAAAAGTTAGGTTTTTTCGAAAAAGTTAGTTTTGGTATAAGTTAGGTTTTTTCAAAAAAGTTAGTTTTGGTATAAGTTAGGTTTTTTCGAAAAAGTTAGTTTTGGTATAAGTTAGGTTTTTGAGAAAAAGTTAGGTTTTTAAGAAAAAGTTAGTTTTTTTAAAAGTTAGGTTTTTTCGAAAAAGTAAGGTTTTTTCGAAAAAGTTAGTTTTGGTATAAGTTAGGTTTTTTAGAAAAAGTTAGTTTTGGTAAAAGTTAGGTTTTTATGAAAAAGTTAGGTTTTTAAGAAAAAGTTAGTTTTGGTATAAGTTAGGTTTTTTCGAAAAAGTTAGTCTTGGTATAAGTTAGGTTTTTATGAAAAAGTTAGGTTTTTTCGAAAAAGTTAGTTTTGGTATAAGTTAGGTTTTTTCGAAAAAGTAAGGTTTTTTAGAATAAGTTAGTTTTGGTATAAGTTAGGTTTTTTCGAAAAAGTTAGTTTTGGTATAAGTTAGGTTTTTAAGAAAAAGTTAGTTTTGGTATAAGTTAGGTTTTTTCGAAAAAGTTAGTTTTGGTATAAGTTAGGTTTTTAAGAAAAAGTTAGATTTTTTAGAAAAAGTTAGGTTTTTAAGAAAAAGTTAGTTTTGGTATAAGTTAGGTTTTTGAGAAAAAGTTAGGTTTTTTATAATAAGTTAGTTTTGGTAAAAGTTAGGTTTTTTAGAAAAAGTTAGGTTTTTTCGAAAAAGTTAGTTTTGGTATAAGTTAGGTTTTTTCAAAAAAGTTAGTTTTGGTATAAGTTAGGTTTTTTCGAAAAAGTTAGTTTTGGTATAAGTTAGGTTTTTGAGAAAAAGTTAGGTTTTTAAGAAAAAGTTAGTTTTTTTAAAAGTTAGGTTTTTTAGAAAAAGTTAGGTTTTTTCGAAAAAGTTAGTTTTGGTATAAGTTAGGTTTTTTCAAAAAAGTTAGTTTTGGTATAAGTTAGGTTTTTTCGAAAAAGTTAGTTTTGGTATAAGTTAGGTTTTTGAGAAAAAGTTAGGTTTTTAAGAAAAAGTTAGTTTTGGTAAAAGTTAGGTTTTTTCGAAAAAGTAAGGTTTTCTCGAAAAAGTTAGGTTTTTTAGAAAAAGTTAGTTTTGGTAAAAGTTAGGTTTTTTCGAAAAAATTAGTTTTTTTAAAAGTTAGGTTTTGTCGAAAAAGTAAGGTTTTTTCGAAAAAGTTAGTTTTGGTATAAGTTAGGTTTTTTAGAAAAAGTTAGTTTTGGTATAAGTTAGGTTTTTAAGAAAAAGTTAGTTTTGGTATAAGTTAGGTTTTTTCGAAAAAGTTAGTTTTGGTATAAGTTAGGTTTTTATGAAAAAGTTAGGTTTTTTCGAAAAAGTTAGTTTTGGTAAAAGTTAGGTTTTTTCGAAAAAGTAAGGTTTTTTCGAAAAAGTTAGTTTTGGTAAAAGTTAGGTTTTTTCGAAAAAGTAAGGTTTTTTCGAAAAAGTTAGTTTTGGTATAAGTTAGGTTTTTTCGAAAAAGTTAGTTTTGGTATAAATTAGGTTTTTTCGAAAAAGTTAGTTTTGGTATAAGTTAGGTTTTTTTAGAAAAAGTTAGTTTTGGTATAAGTTAGGTTTTTAAGAAAAAGTTAGTTTTGGTATAAGTTAGGTTTTTTCGAAAAAGTTAGTTTTGGTATAAGTTAGGTTTTTTAGAAAAAGTTAGGTTTTTTCGAAAAAGTTAGTTTTGGTATAAGTTAGGTTTTTATGAAAAAGTTAGTTTTGGTATAAGTTAGGTTTTTTCGAAAAAGTTAGTTTTGGTATAAGTTAGGTTTTTGAGAAAAAGTTAGTTTTGGTATAAGTTAGGTTTTTTCGAAAAAGTTAGTTTTGGTATAAGTTAGGTTTTTTCGAAAAAGTTAGTTTTGGTATAAGTTAGGTTTTTTCGAAAAAGTTAGTTTTGGTATAAGTTAGGTTTTTTAGAAAAAGTTAGTTTTGGTATAAGTTAGGTTTTTTCGAAAAAGTTAGTTTTGGTATAAGTTAGGTTTTTTCGAAAAAGTTAGTTTTGGTATAAGTTAGGTTTTTATGAAAAAGTTAGGTTTTTTCGAAAAAGTTAGTTTTGGTAAAAGTTAGGTTTTTAAGAAAAAGTTAGTTTTGGTATAAGTTAGGTTTTTTAGAAAAAGTTAGTTTTGGTATAAGTTAGGTTTTTTAGAAAAAGTTAGTTTTGGTATAAGTTAGGTTTTTTCGAAAAAGTTAGTTTTGGTATAAGTTAGGTTTTTTCGAAAAAGTTAGTTTTGGTAAAAATTAGGTTTTTTCGAAAAAGTTAGTTTTGGTATAAGTTAGGTTTTTTAGAAAAAGTTAGTTTTGGTATAAGTTAGGTTTTTTAGAAAAAGTTAGTTTTGGTATAAATTAGGTTTTTTCGAAAAAGTTAGTTTTGGTATAAGTTAGGTTTTTTCGAAAAAGTTAGTTTTGGTATAAGTTAGGTTTTTTAGAAAAAGTTAGTTTTGGTATAAGTTAGGTTTTTAAGAAAAAGTTAGTTTTGGTATAAGTTAGGTTTTTAAGAAAAAGTTAGTTTTGGTATAAGTTAGGTTTTTTCGAAAAAGTTAGTTTTGGTATAAGTTAGGTTTTTATGAAAAAGTTAGGTTTTTAAGAAAAAGTTAGTTTTGGTATAAGTTAGGTTTTTAAGAAAAAGTTAGTTTTGGTATAAGTTAGGTTTTTTCGAAAAAGTTAGTTTTGGTATAAGTTAGATTTTTATGAAAAAGTTAGGTTTTTTCTTAAAAGTTAGTTTTGGTATAAGTTAGGTTTTTAAGAAAAAGTTAGTTTTGGTATAAGTTAGGTTTTTATGAAAAAGTTAGGTTTTTTCGAAAAAGTTAGTTTTGGTAAAAGTTAGGTTTTTTCGAAAAAGTAAGGTTTTTTAGAAAAAGTTAGTTTTGGTATAAGTTAGGTTTTTTCGAAAAAGTTAGTTTTGGTATAAGTTAGATTTTTATGAAAAAGTTAGGTTTTTTCTTAAAAGTTAGTTTTGGTATAAGTTAGGTTTTTAAGAACAAGTTAGTTTTGGTAAAAGTTAGGTTTTTTAGAAAAAGTTAGTTTTGGTATAAGTTAGGTTTTTGAGAAAAAGTTAGTTTTGGTATAAGTTAGGTTTTTGAGAAAAAGTTAGTTTTGGTATAAGTTAGGTTTTTTAGAAAAAGTTAGTTTTGGTATAATTTAGGTTTTTTCGAAAAAGTTAGTTTTGGTATAAGTTAGATTTTTATGAAAAAGTTAGGTTTTTTCTTAAAAGTTAGTTTTGGTATAAGTTAGGTTTTTAAGAAAAAGTTAGTTTTGGTATAAGTTAGGTTTTTTAGAAAAAGTTAGTTTTGGTAAAAGTTAGGTTTTTTCGAAAAAGTTAGTTTTGGTATAAGTTAGATTTTTATGAAAAAGTTAGGTTTTTTCTTAAAAGTTAGTTTTGGTATAAGTTAGGTTTTTAAGAAAAAGTTAGTTTTGGTATAAGTTAGGTTTTTATGAAAAAGTTAGGTTTTTTCGAAAAAGTTAGTTTTGGTAAAAGTTAGGTTTTTTCGAAAAAGTAAGGTTTTTAAGAAAAAGTTAGTTTTGGTATAAGTTAGGTTTTTTAGAAAAAGTTAGTTTTGGTATAAATAAGGTTTTTTCGAAAAAGTTAGTTTTGGTATAAGTTAGGTTTTTAAGAACAAGTTAGTTTTGGTAAAAGTTAGGTTTTTTAGAAAAAGTTAGTTTTGGTATAAGTTAGGTTTTTTAGAAAAAGTTAGTTTTGGTATAAGTTAGGTTTTTAAGAAAAAGTTAGTTTTGGTATAAGTTAGGTTTTTAAGAAAAAGTTAGTTTTGGTATAAGTTAGGTTTTTTCGAAAAAGTTAGTTTTGGTATAAGTTAGGTTTTTGAGAAAAAGTTAGTTTTGGTATAAGTTAGGTTTTTTAGAAAAAGTTAGTTTTGGTATAATTTAGGTTTTTTCGAAAAAGTAAGGTTTTTTAGAAAAAGTTAGTTTTGGTATAAGTTAGGTTTTTTAGAAAAAGTTAGTTTTGGTATAAGTTAGGTTTTTTCGAAAAAGTTAGTTTTGGTATAAGTTAGGTTTTTTCGAAAAAGTTAGTTTTGGTATAAGTTAGGTTTTTATGAAAAAGTTAGGTTTTTTCGAAAAAGTTAGTTTTGGTATAAGTTAGGTTTTTTCGAAAAAGTTAGTTTTGGTATAAGTTAGGTTTTTGAGAAAAAGTTAGTTTTGGTATAAGTTAGGTTTTTTCGAAAAAGTTAGTTTTGGTATAAGTTAGGTTTTTTAGAAAAAGTTAGTTTTGGTATAAGTTAGGTTTTTTCGAAAAAGTTAGTTTTGGTATAAGTTAGGTTTTTTCGAAAAAGTTAGTTTTGGTATAAGTTAGGTTTTTTCGAAAAAGTTATTTTTGGTATAAGTTAGGATTTTATGAAAAAGTTAGGTTTTTTCGAAAAAGTTAGTTTTGGTATAAGTTAGGTTTTTATGAAAAAGTTAGTTTTGGTATAAGTTAGGTTTTTTCGAAAAAGTTAGTTTTGGAATAAGTTAGGTTTTTTAGAAAAAGTTAGTTTTGGTATAAGTTAGGTTTTTGAGAAAAAGTTAGTTTTGGTATAAGTTAGGTTTTTTCGAAAAAGTTAGTTTTGGTATAAGTTAGGTTTTTTAGAAAAAGTTAGTTTTGGTATAAGTTAGGTTTTTTCGAAAAAGTTAGTTTTGGTATAAGTTAGGTTTTTATGGAAAAGTTAGGTTTTTTCGAAAAAGTTAGTTTTGGTATAAGTTAGGTTTTTTCGAAAAAGTTAGTTTTGGTATAAGTTAGGTTCTTGAGAAAAAGTTAGTTTTGGTATAAGTTAGGTTTTTTCGAAAAAGTTAGTTTTGGTATAAGTTAGGTTTTTTCGAAAAAGTTAGTTTTGGTATAAGTTAGGTTTTTTCGAAAAAGTTAGTTTTGGTATAAGTTAGGTTTTTATGAAAAAGTTAGGTTTTTTCGAAAAAGTTAGTTTTGGTATAAGTTAGGTTTTTTCGAAAAAGTTAGTTTTGGTATAAGTTAGGTTTTTGAGAAAAAGTTAGTTTTGGTATAAGTTAGGTTTTTTCGAAAAAGTTAGTTTTGGTATAAGTTAGGTTTTTTAGAAAAAGTTAGTTTTGGTATAAGTTATGTTTTTTCGAAAAAGTTAGTTTTGGTATAAATTAGGTTTTTTCGAAAAAGTTAGTTTTGGTATAAGTTAGGTTTTTAAGAAAAAGTTAGTTTTGGTATAAGTTAGGATTTTATGAAAAAGTGAGGTTTTTTCGAAAAAGTTAGTTTTGGTATAAGTTAGGTTTTTATGAAAAAGTTAGTTTTGGTATAAGTTAGGTTTTTTCGAAAAAGTTAGTTTTGGAATAAGTTAGGTTTTTTAGAAAAAGTTAGTTTTGGTATAAGTTAGGTTTTTGAGAAAAAGTTAGTTTTGGTATAAGTTAGGTTTTTTCGAAAAAGTTAGTTTTGGTATAAGTTAGGTTTTTTAGAAAAAGTTAGTTTTGGTATAAGTTAGGTTTTTTCGAAAAAGTTAGTTTTGGTATAAGTTAGGTTTTTTCGAAAAAGTTAGTTTTGGTATAAATTAGGTTTTCTCGAAAAAGTTAGTTTTGGTATAAGTTAGGTTTTTTAGAAAAAGTTAGTTTTGGTATAAGTTAGGTTTTTTCGAAAAAGTTAGTTTTGGTATAAGTTGGGTTTTTTCTTAAAAGTTAGTTTTGGTATAAATAAGGTTTTCTCGAAAAAGTTAGTTTTGGTATAAGTTAGGTTTTTTAGAAAAAGTTAGTTTTGGTATAAGTTTGGTTTTTTCGAAAAAGTTAGTTTTGGTATAAGTTAGGTTTTTTCGAAAATGTTAGTTTTGGTATAAATTAGGTTTTTTCGAAAAAGTTAGTTTTGGTATAAGTTAGGTTTTTTCGAAAAAGTTAGTTTTGGTATAAGTTAGGTTTTTAAGAAAAAGTTAGTTTTGGTATAAGTTAGGTTTTTTCGAAAAAGTTAGTTTTGGTATAAGTTAGGTTTTTATGAAAAAGTTAGGTTTTTTCGAAAAAGTTAGTTTTGGTATAAGTTAGGTTTTTATGAAAAAGTTAGTTTTGGTATAAGTTAGGTTTTTTCGAAAAAGTTAGTTTTGGTATAAGTTAGGTTTTTTAGAAAAAGTTAGTTTTGGTATAAGTTAGGTTTTTTAGAAAAAGTTAGTTTTGGTATAAGTTAGGTTTTTTAGAAAAAGTTAGTTTTGGTATAAGTTAGGTTTTTATGAAAAAGTTAGGTTTTTTCGAAAAAGTTAGTTTTGGTAAAAGTTAGGTTTTTTCGAAAAAGTAAGGTTTTTTAGAAAAAGTTAGTTTTGGTATAAGTTAGGTTTTTTCGAAAAAGTTAGTTTTGGTATAAGTTAGGTTTTTAAGAAAAAGTTAGTTTTGGTATAAATTAGGTTTTTTCGAAAAAGTTAGTTTTGGTATAAATTAGGTTTTTTCGAAAAAGTTAGTTTTGGTATAAGTTAGGTTTTTTCGAAAAAGTTAGTTTTGGTATAAGTTAGGTTTTTTCGAAAAAGTTAGTTTTGGTATAATTTAGGTTTTTTCGAAAAAGTTAGTTTTGGTATAAATTAGGTTTTTTCGAAAAAGTTAGTTTTGGTATAAGTTAGGTTTTTTCGAAAAAGTTAGTTTTGGTATAAGTAAGGTTTTTAAGAAAAAGTTAGTTTTGGTATAAATTAGGTTTTTTCGAAAAAGTTAGTTTTGGTATAAGTTAGGTTTTTTAGAAAAAGTTAGTTTTGGTATAAGTTAGGTTTTTTCGAAAAAGTTAGTTTTGGTATAAGTTAGGTTTTTTCGAAAAAGTTAGTTTTGGTATAATTTAGGTTTTTTCGAAAAAGTTAGTTTTGGTATAAATTAGGTTTTTTCGAAAAAGTTAGTTTTGGTATAAGTTAGGTTTTTTCGAAAAAGTTAGTTTTGGTATAAGTTAGGTTTTTATGAAAAAGTTAGGTTTTTTCGAAAAAGTTAGTTTTGGTATAAGTTAGGTTTTTTCGAAAAAGTTAGTTTTGGTATAAGTTAGGTTTTTTCGAAAAAGTTAGTTTTGTTATAAGTTAGGTTTTTATGAAAAAGTTAGTTTTGGTATAAGTTAGGTTTTTATGAAAAAGTTAGGTTTTTTCGAAAAAGTTAGTTTTGGTAAAAGTTAGGTGTTTTCGAAAAAGTAAGGTTTTTTAGAAAAAGTTAGTTTTGGTATAAGTTAGGTTTTTTCGATAAAGTTAGTTTCGGTATAAGTTAGGTTTTTTCGAAAAAGTTAGTTTTGGTATAAGTTAGGTTTTTGAGAAAAAGTTAGTTTTGGTATAAGTTAGGTTTTTTAGAAAAAGTTAGTTTTGGTATAAGTTAGGTTTTTTCGAAAAAGTTAGTTTTGGTATAAGTTAGGTTTTTTCGAAAAAGTTAGTTTTGGTATAAGTTAGGTTTTTAAGAAAAAGTTAGTTTTGGTATAAGTTAGGTTTTTTCGAAAAAGTTAGTTTTGGTATAAGTTAGGTTTTTATGAAAAAGTTAGGTTTTTTCGAAAAAGTTAGTTTTGGTATAAGTTAGGTTTTTATGAAAAAGTTAGTTTTGGTATAAGTTAGGTTTTTTCGAAAAAGTTAGTTTTGGTATAAGTTAGGTTTTTTAGAAAAAGTTAGTTTTGGTATAAGTTAGGTTTTTTAGAAAAAGTTAGTTTTGGTATAAGTTAGGTTTTTTAGAAAAAGTTAGTTTTGGTATAAGTTAGGTTTTTATGAAAAAGTTAGGTTTTTTCGAAAAAGTTAGTTTTGGTAAAAGTTAGGTTTTTTCGAAAAAGTAAGGTTTTTTAGAAAAAGTTAGTTTTGGTATAAGTTAGGTTTTTTCGAAAAAGTTAGTTTTGGTATAAGTTAGGTTTTTAAGAAAAAGTTAGTTTTGGTATAAATTAGGTTTTTTCGAAAAAGTTAGTTTTGGTATAAATTAGGTTTTTTCGAAAAAGTTAGTTTTGGTATAAGTTAGGTTTTTTCGAAAAAGTTAGTTTTGGTATAAGTTAGGTTTTTTCGAAAAAGTTAGTTTTGGTATAATTTAGGTTTTTTCGAAAAAGTTAGTTTTGGTATAAATTAGGTTTTTTCGAAAAAGTTAGTTTTGGTATAAGTTAGGTTTTTTCGAAAAAGTTAGTTTTGGTATAAGTAAGGTTTTTAAGAAAAAGTTAGTTTTGGTATAAATTAGGTTTTTTCGAAAAAGTTAGTTTTGGTATAAGTTAGGTTTTTTAGAAAAAGTTAGTTTTGGTATAAGTTAGGTTTTTTCGAAAAAGTTAGTTTTGGTATAAGTTAGGTTTTTTCGAAAAAGTTAGTTTTGGTATAATTTAGGTTTTTTCGAAAAAGTTAGTTTTGGTATAAATTAGGTTTTTTCGAAAAAGTTAGTTTTGGTATAAGTTAGGTTTTTTCGAAAAAGTTAGTTTTGGTATAAGTTAGGTTTTTATGAAAAAGTTAGGTTTTTTCGAAAAAGTTAGTTTTGGTATAAGTTAGGTTTTTTCGAAAAAGTTAGTTTTGGTATAAGTTAGGTTTTTTCGAAAAAGTTAGTTTTGGTATAAGTTAGGTTTTTATGAAAAAGTAAGTTTTGGTATAAGTTAGGTTTTTATGAAAAAGTTAGTTTTGGTATAAGTTAGGTTTTTTCGAAAAAGTTAGTTTTGGTATAAGTTAGGTTTTTTCGAAAAAGTTAGTTTTGGTATAATTTAGGTTTTTTCGAAAAAGTTAGTTTTGGTATAAATTAGGTTTTTTAAAAAAAGTTAGTTTTGGTATAAGTTAGGTTTTTATGAAAAAGTTAGGTTTTTTCGAAAAAGTTAGTTTTGGTAAAAGTTAGGTTTTTTCGAAAAAGTAAGGTTTTTTAGAAAAAGTTAGTTTTGGTATAAGTTAGGTTTTTTCGAAAAAGTTAGTTTTGGTATAAGTTAGGTTTTTAAGAAAAAGTTAGTTTTGGTATAAATTAGGTTTTTTCGAAAAAGTTAGTTTTGGTATAAATTAGGTTTTTTAGAAAAAGTTAGTTTTGGTATAAGTTAGGTTTTTTCGAAAAAGTTAGTTTTGGTATAAGTTAGGTTTTTTAGAAAAAGTTAGTTTTGGTATAAGTTAGGTTTTTTAAAAAAAGTAAGTTTTGGTATAAGTTAGGTTTTTATGAAAAAGTTAGGTTTTTTCGAAAAAGTTAGTTTTGGTATAAGTTAGGTTTTTTAGAAAAAGTTAGTTTTGGTATAAGTTAGGTTTTTTGAAAAAAGTTAGTTTTGGTATAAGTTAGGTTTTTATGAAAAAGTTAGGTTTTTTCGAAAAAGTTAGTTTTGGTAAAAGTTAGGTTTTTTCGAAAAAGTAAGGTTTTTTAGAAAAAGTTAGTTTTGGTATAAGTTAGGTTTTTATGAAAAAGTTAGTTTTTTTCGAAAAAGTTAGTTTTGGTATAAGTTAGGTTTTTTAGAAAAAGTTAGTTTTGGTATAAGTTAGGTTTTTTAAAAAAAGTTAGTTTTGGTATAAGTTAGGTTTTTATGAAAAAGTTAGTTTTTTTATAAGTTAGGTTTTTATGAAAAAGTTAGGTTTTTTCGAAAAAGTTAGTTTTGGTAAAAGTTAGGTTTTTTCGAAAAAGTAAGGTTTTTTCGAAAAAGTTAGTATTGGTATAAGTCAGGTTTTTTAGAAAAAGTTAGTTTTGGTATAAGTTAGGTTTTTTCGAAAAAGTTAGTTTTGGTATAAGTTAGGTTTTTTAGAAAAAGTTAGTTTTGGTATAAGTTAGGTTTTTATGAAAAAGTTAGGTTTTTTCGAAAAAGTTAGTTTTGGTATAAGTTAGGTTTTTGAGAAAAAGTTAGTTTTGGTATAAGTTAGGTTTTTTAGAAAAAGTTAGTTTTGGTATAAGTTAGGTTTTTTAGAAAAAGTTAGTTTTGGTATAAGTTAGGTTTTTATGAAAAAGTTAGGTTTTTTCGAAAAAGTTAGTTTTGGTATAAGTTAGGTTTTTGAGAAAAAGTTAGTTTTGGTATAAGTTAGGTTTTTTAGAAAAAGTTAGTTTTGGTATAAGTTAGGTTTTTTCGAAAAAGTTAGTTTTGGTATAAGTTAGGTTTTTTCGAAAAAGTTAGTTTTTTTATAAGTTAGGTTTTTTAAAAAAAGTTAGTTTTGGTATAAGTTAGGTTTTTATGAAAAAGTTAGTTTTTTTATAAGTTAGGTTTTTATGAAAAAGTTAGGTTTTTTCGAAAAAGTTAGTTTTGGTAAAAGTTAGGTTTTTTCGAAAAAGTAAGGTTTTTTCGAAAAAGTTAGTTTTGGTATAAGTTAGGTTTTTTCGAAAAAGTTAGTTTCGGTATAAGTTAGGTTTTTTCGAAAAAGTTAGTTTTGGTATAAGTTAGGTTTTTTAGAAAAAGTTAGTTTTGGTATAAGTTAGGTTTTTATGAAAAAGTTAGGTTTTTTCGAAAAAGTTAGTTTTGGTATAAGTTAGGTTTTTTAGAAAAAGTTAGTTTTGGTATAAGTTAGGTTTTTATGAAAAAGTTAGGTTTTTTCGAAAAAGTTAGTTTTGGTATAAGTTAGGTTTTTTCGAAAAAGTTAGTTTTGGTATAAGTTAGGTTTTTTAAAAAAAGTTAGTTTTGGTATAAGTTAGGTTTTTATGAAAAAGCTAGTTTTTTTCGAAAAAGTTAGTTTTGGTATAAGTTAGGTTTTTATGAAAAAGTTAGGTTTTTTCAAAAAAGTTAGTTTTGGTAAAAGTTAGGTTTTTTCGAAAAAGTAAGGTTTTTTCGAAAAAGTTAGTTTTGGTATAAGTTAGGTTTTTATGAAAAAGTTAGTTTTTTTCGAAAAAGTTAGTTTTGGTATAAGTTAGGTTTTTTAGAAAAAGTTAGTTTTGGTATAAGTTAGGTTTTTTAAAAAAAGTTAGTTTTGGTATAAGTTAGGTTTTTATGAAAAAGTTAGTTTTTTTATAAGTTAGGTTTTTATGAAAAAGTTAGGTTTTTTCGAAAAAGTTAGTTTTGGTAAAAGTTAGGTTTTTTCGAAAAAGTAAGGTTTTTTCGAAAAAGTTAGTTTTGGTATAAGTTAGGTTTTTTCGAAAAAGTTAGTTTCGGTATAAGTTAGGTTTTTTCGAAAAAGTTAGTTTTGGTATAAGTTAGGTTTTTTAGAAAAAGTTAGTTTTGGTATAAGTTAGGTTTTTATGAAAAAGTTAGGTTTTTTCGAAAAAGTTAGTTTTGGTATAAGTTAGGTTTTTTAGAAAAAGTTAGTTTTGGTATAAGTTAGGTTTTTATGAAAAAGTTAGGTTTTTTCGAAAAAGTTAGTTTTGGTATAAGTTAGGTTTTTGAGAAAAAGTTAGTTTTGGTATAAGTTAGGTTTTTTAGAAAAAGTTAGTTTTGGTATAAGTTAGGTTTTTTAGAAAAAGTTAGTTTTGGTATAAGTTAGGTTTTTATGAAAAAGTTAGGTTTTTT